>NW_022473896.1:0-9275 GCF_009769535.1 Thamnophis elegans | reverse complement strand
ACGTACAGATCTGTGCATTGGGGAAACAAAACAGCCACTTCACAAGAGCAAGGCCCAGCATAGCAGAACAAACCCATCAGGACGAGATTCAGGAGTCCACCTGCATTTGAAAGACAAATGCCATGCTTTTGAAGGCAGCAAACTCCACTTTCTGGACAGAGAGGGCCGCTGGTTTGGAAGAGGGATCAAAGGGTCCATCTCTACATTAAGATTGAACAGCCCTGTCTCAACAGAGGGAGAGGAGTACGACACCCCCAGGAGACACCACTCCTCTCTACAACCCAATCCTTTTAGCAGTTCCACACCCATTTGCACTATTCAGGGCACCCCGAGGGCCTCAACGATTCTCAGAAAGAATACCAATGACCAGATGACTGCAAGAAATATAAATCCTTCTATTCCCCCACCATCCAGTCAGAACTGAAGAAGCTTCTTGAATGAGAAGCGAAAACTCTTCAAGGAAAAAACTCCAAAAAAAGGTCCAGTTGTCTTTGGAACAACCATGACCTGGAGGGCGGAGAATTTCCATAGAAGCTTCTAGAAAGTCCTTACCAGAAATGGACTGATCGTATTCGTAAGGCGGTGAGACGAAGTGTGGAAGGGAAATGACCAATCCAGCCACAGAAACGAGGATGGCACCGCAGCCGATGAACCGTGGACGGTGGACCCGGCTGCCAAAATAACTCACAAAGATGATGAGCATCGTGTTTCCAACCTGACAGATGAAAGAAATGTTGGGTAGACCTTTAAGAAGGCTGAAGAAATTAGACAGCCAGTCAGGTCACCACGAACTCCACTCTCCCCCTCCTCCTTCTCCTCCTCCTCCTCCTCTTCTCCCCAAACCCTCCTCCCTTCTAGCACTGACGATATTCCCTAGCTGGGTAATGAAACGTCTGCAAGAAATCTATCAGGTTCAGAGAGCACCAAGGACCCCTCCTCTTTCTATTCCTCCTCCCCCCTCCTCCTCTTTCTCTTTCTCTTCCTCCTCCTCTTCTCCTCCTCCACTTCCTCCTTCTCTTTCTCTTCCTCCTCCTCTTCTCTTCCTCCTTCTCTTTCTCTTCCTCCTCCTCTTCTCCTCCTCTTCCTCCTTCTCTTTCTCTTCCTCCTCCTCTTCTCCTCCTCCACTTCCTCCTTCTCTTTCTCTTCCTCCTCATCTTCTCCTCCTCCTCTTCCCCCTTCGCTTTCTCTTCCTCCTCTTCTCCTCCTCTGCTTCCTCCTTCTCTGTCTTCCTTCTCCTCTTCCTCCTTCTCTTTCTCTTCCTCCTCCTCTTCTCCTCCTCCGCTTCCTCCTTCTCTTTCTCTTCCTCCTCCTCTTCTCCTCCTCCGCTTCCTCCTTCTCTTTCTCTTCCTCCTTCTCTTTCTCTTCCTCTTCCTCCTCCCCCCAAACCCCTCTCCTTTCCAGCACTGACGACGTTCCCTAGCTGGGTCGTGAAACGCCTGCAAGGAGGCCACCAACCTCAGGGAGCACCAAGGACCCCACAGTTCATTCCTGAGCTACGACTATCCCCTTTCGTGGGGGCCATCGATTCTAAGACTTAACAGTTCGTGTTTACGTAGATTAATAGTGGTAATTAATAGTAGGGATTAGCCATTGACTAATAGCAACGGCAGCAGGAGAGGCCTAGCGAAGAGGAGCGTTGCAGGGGCTGAAGGGGGGGAGGGTACCTCGTGGAAGGAGGCCACCATGCCGGACGTCTGGCTGGAGAGGCCAAAGCGCCTTTCGATGGTGGAAATGGAGCTTTTCATGTAGCCGGAGGTCATCAGTTGCGAGAGCTGCAGGAACCCGTGGCACAGAACGAAGAACTGCAAGGGAGAAAGGAGGAAGGGTCAAAACCTCTCCGGGACACCCCCGAGAAAAAACACACCCACCGTCCAAAGAAGTGGTCCGCCATGCAGAGCAATTCGCTTAGTGACGACTTGAAGTTGCAACTGGACCATTTCCCCCACTTACGATGGCTGCCAGCGTGCCCGCGGCCACGGAATCAAAAAATTGGAGAGGGGCGCTGTTTGGGCATTCGGCCTATTTGAGAGGGGAGGGAGGGCCCAGCAACTCAGAGACCGAGGGGAGATTTTAAGAGGTCCTGGGTGATCTCTGAGCTTGGAGACGTTTCATGACCAAGCAAGGGACCATCATCAGTTTTGTAGCAGGGCAGTGCTAGGCAGCCTGGGTGATGTTACCTAATCTGGTAATGAAACGTCTGCAAGAAAACAATAGCAATAGCAATAGCAGTTAGACTTATATACCGCTTCATAGGGCTTTCAGCCCTCTCTAAGCGGTTTACAGAGTCGGCATATTGCCCCCAACAACAATCCGGATCCTCATTTTACCCACCTCGGAAGGATGGAAGGCTGAGTCAACCTTTGAGCCGGTGAGATTTGAACCACCGAACTGCAGATAACAGTCAGCTGAAGTGGCCTGCAGTGCTGCATTTAACCACTGCGCCACCTCGGTCAGAGAGCATCAATAGCAATAGCAGTAGACTTATATACCGCTTCATAGGGCTTTCAGCCCTCTCTAAGCGGTTTACAGAGAGTCAGCATATCGCCCCCAACAACAATCCGGGTCCTCATTTTACCCACCTCGGAAGGATGGAAGGCTGAGTCAACCCTGAGCCGGTGAGATTTGAACCGTTGAACTGCTGATCTAGCAGTAGCCTGCAGTGCTGCATTTAACCACTGCGCCACCTCGGCTCTTATATTACTCTCTTATATTACTCTCTTGCCTGGGGGCTTCCCAGAATGCAGGTAGTCGAGCCCAACATTTAGCAATAGCAATAGCAGTTAGACTTATATACCGCTTCATAGGGCTTTCAGCCCTCTCTAAGCGGTTTACAGAGTCAGCATATTGCCCCCAACAACAATCCGGGTCCTCATTTTACCCACCTCGGAAGGATGGAAGGCTGAGTCAACCTTTGAGCCGGTGAGATTTGAACCACCGAACTGCAGATAACAGTCAGCTGAAGTGGCCTGCAGTGCTGCATTTAACCACTGCGCCACCTCGGTCAGAGAGCATCAATAGCAATAGCAGTAGACTTATATACCGCTTCATAGGGCTTTCAGCCCTCTCTAAGCGGTTTACAGAGAGTCAGCATATCGCCCCCAACAACAATCCGGGTCCTCATTTTACCCACCTCGGAAGGATGGAAGGCTGAGTCAACCCTGAGCCGGTGAGATTTGAACCGTTGAACTGCTGATCTAGCAGTAGCCTGCAGTGCTGCATTTAACCACTGCGCCACCTCGGCTCTTATATTACTCTCTTATATTACTCTCTTGCCTGGGGGCTTCCCAGAATGCAGGTAGTCGAGCCCAACATTTAGCAATAGCAATAGCAGTTAGACTTATATACCGCTTCATAGGGCTTTCAGCCCTCTCTAAGCGGTTTACAGAGAGTCAGCATATCGCCCCCAACAACAATCCGGGTCCTCATTTTACCCACCTCGGAAGGATGGAAGGCTGAGTCAACCCTGAGCCGGTGAGATTTGAACCGTTGAACTGCTGATCTAGCAGTAGCCTGCAGTGCTGCATTTAACCACTGCGCCACCTCAGCATCAAGGACCCCACAGTCCTCCTTCCTCTCCTCCTTCTTTCCTCCTCCTCCTCTTCCTCCTCCTCCCTCCTCCTCTTCTAGCACTGATGAAGTTACCTAGCTGGGTAATGGAATATCTCTCAAGAAAACCACCAAGATCAGAGAACATTCGGAGCCCTCATTCTCTTTCCTCTTCCTCCCTGGACACCCCAACCCTTCTCATCCTGATGATGTTCCCTGCTTGGGTCATGAAACGCCTGCAAAAAACCAGCCCAGCCCGAACAGCACCAAGGACCATTCCCCGCCCCCTCCCCAGCTCAACCCTGAACTACGAATATTCTCTCCTGTGAAGTTATTCTTCAATGCCTTTGAAAGCTTGAAGCCATTGTATGTTGCTGGGTGCCATTTCATGATAATAGAATAGGAAATAGAATAGAAAATAGAATAGAAAATAGAATAGAAAATAGAATAGAAAATGGAATAGAAAATGGAATAGAAAATAGAATAGAAAATAGAATAGAATAGAAAATAGAATAGAAAATAGAATAGTTAATAGAATAGAAAATAGAAAAGAATAGAAAATAGAATAGAATAGAAAGTAGAATAGAAAAGAATAGAAAATAGAATAGAAAATAGAATAGAAAATGGAATAGAATAGAAAATAGAATAGAAAATAGAATAGAAAATAGAATAGAAAATAGAATAGAAAATAGAATAGAAAATAGAATAGTTAATAGAATAGAAAATAGAATAGTTAATAGAATAGAAAATAGAAAAGATAGAAAAGAATAGAAAATAGAATAGAATAGAAAAGAATAGAAAATAGAATAGAAAATGGAATAGAATAGAAAATAGAATAGAAAATAGAACAAATAGAATAGAAAATAGAATATAGAAAAGAATAGAAAATAGAATAGAAAATAGAATAGAAAATAGAATAGAAAATAGAATAGAAAATAGAATAGAAAATAGAATGGAATGGAATGGAATAGAGAAGAGGAGAGGAGAATAGAATAGAATAGAATAGAATATAGGAATAGAATAGAGTAGAATAGAATAGAATTCTTAATTGGCCAAATGTGATTTGTCACACAAGGAATTTGTCTTTGGTGTATAAGCTCTCAGTGTACGTAAGAAAAATAAAATACATTCATCAAGAATCATAGGATGCAACCCTTCGAGACAGTCATAGGTTACTAATAAGCTATCAAATCGTACTAGGAAACAAATAAAAACAATATAAATTGAAAGATGCAAGCAACATGGTTATAGTCATAAGTGGGGAGAGATAGATACTAGGAAGGATGAGAAGAATAATAGCAATGCAGCCTTAGTGAATGGTTTGACAGTGGGGAGGGAATTATTTGTTTAGCAGAGGGATGGCATTTGGGGGGAAAACTGTCCTTGTGTCTAGTGTTTTGGTGTGCAGTGCTCTACAAAGCGTCGTTTTGAGGGTAGGAGTTGAGACAATTTATGTCCAGGATGCGAGGGGTCTGTAGATATTTTCACGGCCCTCTTTTATAAGATTACAGGATAGTAGCTGCAGCTGCTTTGATTTTCGCTGTACTTTTACTTGAGTTTATCTGCATTGTGTGAGGAGTTTAGGGTTGCAAAGGACGAGGCTGTCTACAAGGAAGAGGGGTGGGTGGGTGGGTGGATGGATGGATGTATAGATGACAGATAGATAAAATAACAAATCGTCCATCACAGTTAGAACCAGGCTTAGTGACAATAAAGACAGAAATATTTCTTTGTGCTTGTGCTCAAGGACAATTTCTTTACAGGACGATTAACAGTCTCTTAAAACTTCCTATAGAATAGAATAGAATAGAATAGAATAGAATAGAATAGAATAGGAATATTGGATAGAATAGAATAGAATAGGAATATTGAATAGAATAGAATAGGAATAGGAATAGGAATAGAATAGAATAGGAATAGAATAGAATAGGAATATTGAATAGAATAGAATAGAATAGAATAGGAATATTGAATAGAATAGAATAGAATAGAATAGGAATAGGAATAGGAATAGGAATAGGAATAGGAATAGGAATAGGAATAGGAATAGGAATAGGAATAGGAATAGGAATAGAATAGAATAGGAATATTGAATAGAATAGAATAGAATAGAATAGAAATATTGAATAGAATAGAATAGAATAGAACAACAGAGTTGGAAGGGACCTTGGAGGTCTTCTAGTCCAACCCCTGCATAGGTAGGAAACCCTACACCACCACAAAACCGGTCACACGCCCCTTTTTTCAGTGTCGTCGTAACCGTGAATGGTCACTAAATGAACCGTTGGATGTTGAGGACTCCCTGCCTATGTACATGTACAGCGGGCCAAACAGAGGATTGAATTGTTATATTGCTTTTCCTCTTTGGAGCCAAATCACGAAACAGACTCCTTGTCCCACCCACCCCAAAATACCCTTTTTATTTGGCTAATGTGAATTCCTAGCGTTCACAGTCAGCAAAGTCCCGGCAAACAGCCTTCCAAGGGTGAATTGCAAACACAGAGCTTATCAGTCCTTGGATAGTTGCCAGGTCGATAGCTTCCAGACTCAACGCTGTACCAGAAAGTACATGGCAAGGAGTCTCGCAAATCTTCGCACTAAGGAACTCATGGCCTCCTGCAAACTCCACTCCCCTGTCGCTCCTCTTTTATTCCCTCTGGGAGGGGCCATTCACCATCCACCTGTGGCCTTACTCCCAAGTCGACCCCTGTTCTTTAGCTGTTCCCTTCGTCTGGCAACTCTGCGCATGCGCCCACTGGGAACAGGCTCCAGCTGTTCTTCTGCCCCACTGATGTCTGACTCTGGAGGCAGCTGATAACTGTCAGACGGCCCTGGCCCCCTCTCTGCCTCCGACACAGAGCCCTCATCCGAGCCTTCCCCAGACTCCAGGACTGGCCCATCTTCCTCCCCAACCTCCTCACAGTCCGAATCTGCCGCCAGCTCTTCTGGTCACTGGTGGGCCACAACAGGCTGAACATGTACTTACTTTGATGGTGTAAAATGGATTTGAGCAGTAAAAACTTCCAAACGGAGGGGGAGTTTTCTCTGACATTTTCTCACATCCGCGGCGTATTTCTGCGGGAAAAGAAAACCGGGCTAGTTAAGGCTCCGAGGATTCCAGTTGGTTTACTTGGATGAGCAAATGTGGGTGGGTGGGGGGGAAAGGTGGGTTTCTGCCAGTTTGCCCCAGATTGGGCGAACCGGTATTAATGGCGGCAGGAGGCTCCGCCCATCCGCCTGGACGCTTCTGCGCACGAGCGAACCGGTAGTAAAATACATTGAAACCCACCACTTGTGTGTGTGTGGGGGGGATAATATCCGCCGGGCAAGGAATACAGACGACCACAGTTAAGCCCAACGTTTCTGTCGCTGAGCGAGACAGAGGTTGTTAAGGGAACTTTGCCATGTTTTACGGCTTTCCTGGCCACTGTTGTTGAGCAAATCTTAAGGGAGCGTCTTATACACCGAATGTAGCCAAAAACGGAAGGCACGGAGGAGGCGATGGTCTGTGGTAATCCCTGCAGCCTGAAGCAGCTGACTGGGGGTATTCCGGGAGGCCGATCCTCCCGCCAATCAGCTGCTCCTGCAGAATCGGGCTGCGATAATGTGCTGAATGAAGCTGGCCTGGCTTCCTGCTATTTGCAGCAAGGGACGTGAAACGCTCCAAGAGTTTGCAGCAGCAATCACATCCAGAAAGCATGGATGGGTGGATCGATAGGCAGGGGAGTGGATGGATGGATGGATGGAGAGAGATGAGATAGGGATATACATAAACGTAGATATAGATATAGATGTAGATACAGACAGACAGACAGACAGACAGACAGATAGATAGACGTAGATGTAGATGTAGATGTAGATATAGAGATATAGATAGATAGATAAATAGATAGATAGATAGATAGATAGATAGATAGATGATAGATAGATAGATAGATAGATGATAGATAGATAGATAGATAGATAGATAGATAGATGATAGAGAGATAGAGATAGAGATAGAGATAGAGATAGAGATAGAGATAGAGATGATAGAGATAGAGATAGAGATAGAGATAGAGATAGAGATAGAGATATATAGAGATGGATGGATGGATAGATGATAGATAGATAAATAGATATAGATAGATAGATAGATAGATAGATAGATAGATAGATAGATAGATAGATAAGATAGATGATGGATGATAGATGATAGATGATAGATGATAGATAGATAGAGATAGAGATAGAGATAGAGAGATAGAGAGATAGAGAGATAGAGAGATATAGATATAGATATAGATATAGATATAGATATAGATATAGATATAGATATAGATATAGATATAGATATAGATATAGATATAGATATAGATATAGATATAGATATAGATATAGATATAGATATAGATATAGATATAGATAGATAGATAGATATAGATAAAGAAGGAATTGGGAGGAAGCGACCCCTTCAGCTGTTTGCAGTTTTTGGAACAAAAAATACATAAATAGATTCCCAAAGCCAAGCGTTTCCCGGGACTGGAAGCGTGTGAAACCCCCCCACCCCCCCGCAAACTCCAAACGTAATTAAACTAACTGTGCAAACAAATTACTCGCACGGAGCTAATTAAAAAAGTAGTGGTGGTGGGGAGAGGAATGTTCACAACCATGCTTCATTATCCTGCCTCGTCTTCACATAAATTACTTTTCAATGCTCGGGGATGGAGGACGGTTCCACCCAGTGCCGCCAATTCATCTTGGCTGCAATTTTTGGCTCCCTCTTCCATCTTATACGGCTCATCTTGAGAAGCAACAGCGCCACTTGAGCCACAGCCATATCTTTCCGGAGGCCATACCATGGAAAGTTATCCAACGGCAATAGCGGGAAAGGCTAATGGGAGTTCACTTCTGGGCCCCAATTGTTCTGTTGGGTATCAGTCAGCTGAAGTGGCCTGCAATACTGCACTCTAACCACTGCGCCGCCTCGGCTCTTGCCACCAGAAGTTCTGAGTGCTCCATCACTGGAAGTTTTTAAGGAAAGACTGGACAGGCACACTTGATTGAAATGGTCTAGGGTCTCCTGCTTGAGTAGGGGGCTGGACTAGAAGACCTCCAAGTTCCCTTCCAACTCTGTGATTGTCAGCTTCTGCTTTGCTGTCGCTTCAGCTGCCATGAAACGGGGAGGGAGGGCATGGTATTTGGGAGGGGTTACTCATTGTGCTGGAGGAAGGCTCTGGAGTTCACCGACTGATCGGACTACGCATACGTGGGTGTTTCCCGCCAGGACTAACAGCACCGACATTCCATCTTCGTGATGCCTTTTGAAGTTAACTCACACCTGACACTTGAAAGAATTATGATTGGACTGGGACTATGATGCCAAGGGGTGGGGAATGGGCTATTCTATATATCAATCGCTTTCGCGCCTAAATAATCAGACTTCGCTACGCTTTGCCTTTAACCATTCTTAATTAGTAAAAGTACACTTGATTTCTACACATGGAGTCTCGTGGTCTTTCTTTCCTAATTAATTAATGGAGAGGAGCTGACAGTGATTCTGTAATTCTGCAAGGGTCGCCTGTTTGAGCTGGGGGTGGGACTAGAGGACCTTGAAGCTTTATTCTCATGGATGGATGGATGGATGGATGGATGGATGGATGGATGGATGGATGGATGGCATGCTAAAAGGAGCTCAATCATACCTGGGAAGATTTTAGATGCCACGATAAAGAGATCAGATTGTCAGC
>NW_022473895.1:66549-169844 GCF_009769535.1 Thamnophis elegans | reverse complement strand
AAGAGATATAAGAGAGAGAGACTAGAGGAAGAAGACCGAAAGTGAGAGGTACAGAGAGAGAAAGGGAGGGGAGGAAGAGAGATCGAGAGAGAGACAGAGAGAGTGAGAGAGAAGAAAGAAAGAGAGAGAAGAGATAAAGGGAGGGGAAAGAGAGAGACAAGACAAAGAGAGGTAAGAGAGAAGAGAGAGAGGTAGATAGAGAGAGAGAGAGATAGAGAGAGAGATAGAGAGATAGAGAGAGAGTGGGGGGGGGGAGAATGAGGAAATAAAGCTTACAAAATGAGGCTTTTACATAGATGCTTCGTAATTGTGGTCATGAGATGCTTCACTCTGATAGCAACAAGTCATTTTCCACTTCACTGGTCCATCAGAGTAGATTTTGTAGAAGGCAGAGAAGACCGACAGGAGCATGAAAACCAATCAGCAAGAGAGAAAAGAAAAGATTCACTACGCTTCCATCGGACTACACCTCTAACTTGCAATGCTTTTCAGAGATGCTACAAACTATAAGTCCCAGCATTTACCGCTAGCAGAGTGTCTATTATGGAGATTGAGAATCTCCATATATATATACTAGACTATATATATATATAGTCTAGTGCAGTGGTGGGTTTCAAAAATTGTTTGAACCTACTCTGTGGGTGTGGCCTCCTTTGTGGGAGTGGCTTGCCACCCATGTGACCGATGGGAGTGGCTTGCCGCCCATAGTGACCGGATGGGAGTGGCTTGCCGCCCATGTGACCGGATATGAAGATGCCGACGACACTTGTCAGAACCACCTTAAATTACCTCACACACAGCACTGGCATGCATAAGAATAGGATGTAAACTTGTTTTTTAAAAGGCATCTTTGGTTTGCGTTAAAACAACTTCAACACACGCAATGTTCTGATTGCACCACAAACGCAGGAGTCATCCTTACCTTTCACAGAGGCACTGAGTTTTATAAATATAGCATGATAGTGTAGAATAATCCTATCCAAGGACCAGTGGTGGTTTCAAAAAAGTTTGGAACCTCTTCTGTAGGTGTGGCCTGCTTTCCGGGTCACTGGTGGAACCTCTTCTAACCGGTTCGGTAGATTTGACGAACCGGTTCTACCAAATAGGTGCGAACTGGAACCACCTCTGTTCTAGTGGCCATTTGAAAAGGACCTCTGGGGTCACAGCTAGCAGGCTTCACCAAGATCGACGGCTGGATCATGAGACTCATCCTGGCCTGTTTTGGGTCATACTGAATGCTCATGAATTGGCACTCAGGTGTGGGGAGAACCAGTCTACTATTGGGAAAAAAGTCACTGCTAGTAAGTCATAATCTACACCAGATGTATCCAACCTGGTTACTTGGAGACTTTGGACTTCAACTCCCAGAATTCCCCAGTCAGTCTTGTTTTAGCATGAAAGCCAACTGGGTGGTTTTGAGCCAATCACCAGGAGCTAGTGAGCTCTAGTCCAGCCTTAGGCATGAAAGCCAGCTGGGTGAATCTGAGCCAATCACCAGGAGACGGTGAGTTTTAGTCCCGCCTTAGGTATGAAAGCCAGCTGGGTGAATCTGAGCCAATCACCAGGAGACGGTGAGTTCTAGTCCCGCCTTAGGCAATGAAAGCCAGCTGAGTGAATCTGAGCCAATCACCAGGAGACGGTGAGTTCTAGTCCCGCCTTAGGCATGAAAGCCAGCTGAGTGAATCTGAGCCAATCACCAGGAGAAGGTGAGTTCTAGTCCCGCCTTAGGCAGGAAAGGCAGTTGGGTGACTTTGGGCCAATTCATTCTCTCTCCCACCTCACAGGATTGTTGTTGTGGAGAAAAATGGATATGTTCCCACCTTTAGTTATTTGTAAAAATAATAAAAGGGCAGGATTTAAATAAATTAATACAGGAGGTTTCCGGGGGGCGTGGCCTGTTGCCGAGGAGGGCTCCACCGAGCTCCTCAGAGATCTGGTCTGTATATCTAAATAAGATCATAGATAGCACCCCTTTTTGGCTAAGAAAGGGGCAGGGAGGTTAGCCCCGTAGGTTAGGATCTAATCGTAAGCCACAGCCTTTTTTTCTTTTTTGGCTGTGGAAAGAGATTAGAGCCGGCCGAAGCGGAGCTTTTATCTCCAGCCATTTCTTCTCAGCTGCCTTTTTTTTTTTGGCAGCCCCAGACAGGCTAGCCCCCCCCCAGGACAAGACAAAGTTTTTTCAAGCTAGAATTGATACGGGCGGGTTCCACCCCTGTGAGATTTATGTTTTTATTACTATCGTAAATACCAGCACCATTCGTCTTAGAGGCTTCTTTGTCTAAACAGACCTCAAAATGGCGATTTCTCTCCGTGGATGATTGATGTACCTAGCCGGTGTTATCTTCCTGCAGACTGCTCCTTAAATTTTTCTTCTTTGGAAATAGAGGGGAGCGAAGCTCTGCTTACTTGCTTATTTATTATGCCACCCAAGTCAAGGAAGCGTCTTGCTACAAAAGAATTTAAAGAATCTTCATTGGAAACACAGCCTTTGTCTCCTATGCCTTCTGCTGGGGAACTTTTAACACAGGAATATCTCCTTAAAATGCTTAACGCTTTTAAGAAAGAAATTAGGGAATTTGTATTGGAATTATATGATGATTAAAATCTAAAGTTAATCAAATGAAGGCGAATACGTTTGCAGCTGTGTCTGCTCTGTCAGATTACTCTGCTGAAATAGAGAACAAATTGGAAAGTCTGGAGAAGGCTAACTTTAATTTGACTACCAATATTCAAATTTTACAACAGAAAATTAGAGACAATGAGAAACAGCTTATGATGTTAAATTTTAATAGGAAGGCATCTTCTATAAGAGTCAGAGGATTCCGTGAAAAGGAGCAAGAGAATTTAAAACAGACCTTTGCTGAAGCCTTCAGCCATGCGCTGGGAAGCCCGGGACTTAACTTTGATTGGCAGATTCGGAAAATCTATCGCCAGAACTCATTGATAGCGGAACAGCGACAGCTCCCAAGGGACATAATTATACATTTCTCTACAAAAGAATCTAGAAATGCAATTGTGCAAAAGCTTCATAATATAGTCTCCGAGTTGACGGCCAAAATCTGATTGTTTTTAAAGATATTCCTTCTCAGATGCTGAAAGAAAGAAGGGATTACGCCTTTTTAACTAAGGAGCTTAGGAGCCAACAGATTCGATACAGATGGGAGGCCCCTGCCGGTATCACGGTTACATTTGAGAATCAAAGGTTTCGTCTCAACTCTGTTTCGGAGGCTCAAGATTTCTATTGTAGGATTCTGAAGGCGGGACTTCCTGACGCGTTTGGAAGAGTGGAGAGACAAGCGGAAGGAGAAGCCGAGCGGCTGGCCTTGTGGTTGCAAGATGGAGGGGGTAGCCCCTCCTCCCTCGGAGAAGCAGAAAAACGGAGATCGAGAATTTAGACATTTTAAAATGCTTGAGGACTGAATGGGGGTTTGAGACCTCTCTCCGGTAGAAAAAGCGGACTAATTTTCATCAGAAGGAAAAGCTGGGTGTGAAACTACTTTGAGCTAGATTTTAAATTAACGTTAGCATAAATTTGATAGTGGTAAACATCAGATTTGAATATGATCCATGCTATTTAATTTTTACTTGAAGGGAAAGGTGGTTGTTATAGTCCTGAGTTACTTTTTAAATAAACGCTAGTATAAATTTGATAGTGGTAAATATTAGACAAGCAAGAGATGAGGGTAAAATGCATGTGGAATGAACTACGTTATTTGTGGTAAATATCAGACAAGCAAGGGAAGAGGGTAAAATTTATGTTGTTTAAAGCTTATTAGAACAGGAAGCCGCTTGGGATTATCTTAAGATAACTGTTAAAAGAATGCGGAATGATTTATGTTGTTTAACTTTGTTAGAAGGGACTACCTTAAAATAGAAGGTTAACTGATTCTTGCTGAAAGTATTATTGGAATATGTGGAATGATTCATGCTACAAATCGCTTTGAACCTATATTTTAAACAAATGTTAGCATAAATTTGATAGTGGTAAATATCAGACAAGTGGGGATGAGGGTAAAATGCATGTGGAATGAACTAAGTTATTTAAATCCTATTAGAAGGGGAAGTCGGTTGGAATTATCTTAAGATAGAAATTGATCCCTGTGTAAGTAATATCTGATCTACGCTGCTTAACTTTACTAAGAAGGGGAACTCTGGTTAGATTATTTTGAATTACTGTTTGAAAAAGGGGTAAAGAAAGATCATTTACGTTGTTTAAATTTTACTAGAAGGGAAAGTTTGATTACTTGTCTGTAAGATATATTTGAATATATGGCATGAACCATGCTGCTTAAACCTTATTGGAAGGGATCATGAGATTCAGGAAGGGAACGGGAGAATCTACAGAAGATCGGGGTAAATAGCAAAGAAGTAAGAGACGAGAATAAAATATAGATAGAATGATTTATACTATTTAAGCATAGATAAAGATGGGGGGCTGAGATCAACACAAAGAGTGGTTTCTTTTTTTTTTCCTTTTTCATATATTACTTTTATTTTTTAACCATATGTATACAAGATATTTTAGATAGAAGGTAGTGCCAGGTGTGGGCCCTGGGAAGCCGGGAGGATTAGGGATGGGGGATTGTGGGGGGTGGGGTGGGGGGGTTAACATAGTCTTAATAAGAACAAGAATGTATTTATACACGGTGGTTCCTTTTTTTTTTTTTTCATTATTATTATTATTATTATTTTCTCCCTTGGTCCACTTTACTTTTATTAGATCAAACAACACTCGAATAAAGGCATACACCAAGGAGGGAGGTAGAGGGAAAGAAGAGGGAGGAGTAAGGAAGGAGTAAGGGGAATGGAAGGAGGGTGTCTGGGGAGTAAGGGGAGAAGGAAGGTTTGAGGGGGTAAGGGAAGTAGGAGGGGAGTGTTAGAGGGAGAAAGGAAAGTTGGAGGGGGTAGATGGGGTGTATGGAGGATGCAAGGGTCAGGTGGGGTTGTGAATGATGAGTTGTGTTCCTTTTTATTTGTTCGCTTTATTCCTTTTTTCTTTTTTTTTTCTTCTTTTCTTATAGTAAATACCCTGTGTATAAATGATTGCAAATGGAATGTGAAAATTGAAAATTGAATAAAATATTTTATGCAATAAATTAATACAGAAATAAAATAAATAATAAAATAAAAAATAAAATAAATAAAATAAAAAATAAAATAAAAATAATAATAATAAAATAAATAAAATAAATAAAATAAATAAAATAATAAAATAAATAAAATAAATAAAATAAATAAAATAAATAAAATAAATAAAATAAATAAAATAATAAAATAAATAAATAAAATAAATAAATAAAATACATAAAATAAATAAAATAAATAAATAAAATAAATAAATAAAATAAATAAATAAATAAAATAAATAAATAAATAAATAAGATAAACAAGATAAACAAGATAAACAAGATAAACAAGATAAACAAGATAAACAAGATAACAAGATAAACAAGATAAACAAGATAAACAAGATAAATAAGATAAATAATAAAATAAATAAATAAATAAATATAAAATCTCTTCCATTAGCAACATGTATGGCTCAAAAATCCTTCAACAACCATCGTAAACTCATTCAACCACTCATGTGCCTCCCAATCTTCCAACTAAGACTGCCAGTATTTCCAAGCAAATCATTTTAGCCACCAGGACTAGAAACTTGCCGAGTTCTTTTTGCACATCAGTAGGCCCCTATGACTCTCACCTTCCGGAACGATCAAGATCCGTGCTAATATTGTACAATATAATGAAACCCATACCAGCCAAATAACCTAGGAACCTCGTGTTAAATCCAACTTTTGCCGCTTGTTTATTATGTGGTGCAAATCAGAAAAAGACGATAGCTGAATAGATCGGGTCTCGGATACTTGTTAGTAAATACGTTACGCAAACTAAGATTTCTCCCCATGTATATGTCTAAAGTTAGAAAGAGAACAGTCTGACTGACCAGCATGAATCTAGAGAGGATATTTTAGAAAAGGAAGAATGGAGGGCGGCAGATGGACTGACTCAAATGAATATAATAGGCAAACATTTTGTGGCTAGAAATTTTGAAGCACATGTATTGAATTTTCATTTTTAGAGGACTCCTCCGTTCCAGGGACGATAGTGACATTTTTGTTAAGTTCAATTATTTTCATGCAGGAGGCTAAGAAATGAAAGGTTGAATTTCTCACTCCTCCAATACATAAATACATGCCTGGGCATTTTACCTGCAGGCAGACAAACGCATTAAGCAATTCTCCATTCATGATTCTGCAAAGGTTTTCTGGTTAGTAGAAAGCAGAAGCTATTTGCTATATTCTATCTTGGAAAAAAATCCGGACACTTCAACGAGTTCAAAATAGTTTAACGTCTCGTTTAATGAAAAGAAGGACCAGGGGTGACATGATAGCAGTCTTCCAATATCTCAGGGGTTGCCCCAAAGAAGAGGGAGCCAAGCTATTCTCCAAGGCACCTGAGATTAAAATCAGAAGCAATGGGTGGAAACTAATCAAGGAGAGAACCTCTCTCTCTCTCTCTCTCTCTCTCTCTCTCTCTCTTATCTATCTATCTATCTATCTATCTATCTATCTATCTATCTATCTATCTATCAGTCTTCCAATATTTGAGGAGCTTCCCCAAAGAAGAGGGAGTCAAGCTATTCTCCAAAGCATCTGAGGGTGGAACAGAAGCAATGGGTGGAAACTAATCAAGGAGGGAACCTCTCTCTCTCCCTCCCTCCCTCTCTCTCATCTATCTGTCTGTCTGTCTGTCTGTCTGTCTGTCTGTCTTCCAATATTTGAGGTGCTTCCCCAAGAAGAGGGGTCAAGCTATTCTCCAAAGCACCTGAAGGCAGAACAAGAAGCAATGGGTGGAAATTAGGAACAGAAGCAATTTAGAACTAAGGAGAAATTTCCTTCCAATTACCAGTGGAACAGAAGTTGCCTCCAGAAGTTGTGAATGCCCCAACCCTAGAAGTCTTTAAGAAGATGTTGGGTATCCATTTGTCTTAAGTGGTGTAGGGTTTCCTGCCTAAGCAGGGGGTTAGACTATAAGACCTCCAAGGTCCCTTCCAACTCGTCTTCTCTTCTCTTCCCTTCTCTTCCCTTCCTCTTCCTATTCTCTATTCTATTCCTATGATGGCAAACCTATGGCACACATGCCAGAAGTAGCACACAGAGCCATCTCTCCAGGCACGCCAGCCGTCACAGATTGCTCTTCCGAGTTCCGGCGCACACATGGCATTCGCACCAGTCAGCTGGGCAGAGCAGCTCCCTGGCACGCATGCGCGCCGGCCGGTCGGTCTTCACGCACGCATGCGCGCCTGAGTGGAGTTTGCAGGAGACAATCAGTTCGCTTCATTGGTCCTTGACCCTCCGAGACTCCTTGCCATGTTTTGCAGATATCGGCCTGTCAGCTTTCCAAGCCAGATAAGGTCTGTGACTGTAAATCCTCCCTTGGAGGTGAATAAGCAGAATTCGCAGTCAATTAATAAAAGGGGTTTTGAGACGGGACCAGGAGTTTGCTTCATGCTCTTGGGCAGCCTCGGTCAGAACAGTCAGCACTGAATTGGCGCTAGAGAAGAGTCGACGGAATTCAAAGATGGCTGGATTTGGAGCCTTTGTGGGCATGTAACGATGCTAGGCTGAATCCTCTCTTGACTCCACCACCACCACCCCAGGCTCATCCTCTTCTTCTTCCACATTCATTTCTGTAAGCTGCCCAGAGTCACAATGAACAACGGTGTACATTTTCTTCAGGAATGAATTAAAAACGATAAATAAAACCTGTGGTTGTTGCATCTCCACCACCCAAAAGCCAACCAGGATTGGGAGCTAAGAGATTCAAAAGATCTGCAAGATGTTGCATTTTCAGCAGGGTAGGATCCTTAGGTTCCACCACAAATCCGCGAAGCCCTTATCCGCGGAGACATAAGCGCGAAGACTAATTCGCGCCGTTCTAAGCGCTAAGGAAAAACGCGACCCTACCGCGATGACATAATCGCGGAGGGCAAATTCGTGCATTCCCAAGCACTCACTACCCTAAACCTAACCCTAACCTTAACGCTAAACCTAACGCTAAACCTAACCCTAAACCTAAACCTAAACCTAACCCTAACCCTAACCCTAACCCTAAACCTAACCCTAACCCTAACCCTAAACCTAAACCTAACCCTAAACCTAAACCTAACCCTAACCCTAAACCTAACCCTAAAACAAACCCTTAAACCTAATCTTAACCCTTACCTTAATTGAAGTCGGCTTTCTGCCGCGGCGCCGTTTTAAAGCGCCCTTCTGTTGCCGCGCCTTTGTTGCGGCGGTGATGACGCGCGGTGATGACATCGCGGCTTTAGCGCCGCGATTTTATCACCGCGATTTTGACGAGCGCGGTTTTGTCGTGCCACGGGATCCTTATACTGCCAGCTCAACGTTTAAAAACCGAGATGAAAACAATATGCACAGGTTTCCTTCAACCCCCCCCCAACCCCTCCCCCAAATAATGTGCATCCCCTTACACAATTCAGATTGTGCAATTATGCATTAGCTCCCTGCAGTTAAACTATAATTATGGCAATTTAAAAAAAAGAAGCTCAGAGTAACTTTAAAAGCCATAAAGCCATACCTTGACATCAATCCAACACATTATAGTTTTTTCATGTTCAATTACAAGCTAATTTGCTTAAACTATGCCCCCATATAGGCAATCACCTTGAAGGACACTTACCCATCACAGGAAAAAAAAATGTACAATAGACATTCCTACTTTTCCAGTTATGAATAGATAAAAAATTCTAATATTTGAAGTCCGGTGAGGCTTTAGCCATGATACAGACATAACAACGGATCAAAGTTAATGCTAACCAGGTTTGCTACCTTAATCTTGGTTAAGGTTGCCAAAATATAGTAAATAATGGACTTAACTAAACTCAAAGGCAGGTGAAGAATTTCCTTCTCCTTGTTTTGAACCTGTATCTGTTCTGATGTGCCACCCTGGTCCTTGGTGCTCTCTGAGCTTGGCTGTTTTATTGCAGATGTCTCATGACCCAACTAGGTAATATCATCAGTGCTAGAAGAAAGTGGGGTTTGAGGAGGAGAAGGAGGAGAAGGTGAAAAGGAAGAAGGAGAAGGAATTAAGGAGAAGGTGTAGGAGGAAGAGAAGAATTGTGAGATCCTTGGTGTCCTCTGAGCGTGGCTGTTTTCTTGCAGGCGTTTCATGACCCAACTAGGTAACATCATCAGTGCTGAAAGGGAAGGAGCTTTCTGCGGAGGAGGAGGAAGAGATGTACTGAGGGGTCCTTGGTGCTCTCTGAGCTTAGCTGCTTTCTTGCAGACGTCTCATGACCTAACTAGGTAACATCATCAGGGCCAGAAGCTTTATAGCACAACCCTTCTAGCACAGATGCTATTATCTAGTTGGCTAATGAAAGGTTTGCAATGAAGACTGATTTCAATCCATGTAAAACTGTTAGATGGGTCTGCTCTGCTCTCAACTCTAACCTTAGCAATTCTTAACCAGAAAACAGCTCTCTTTTTTCTTATTTCTTTTTTGAGGAAAGGAAATCATTTCTTAGGGGTGTCTGCACACAAACAGGTATTTTTGGCACACCGTCTCCTTTCCACTAACAAGCACGCAAGTGTGAAGCATCTGTGTCGAGGCTGCTGTCTCCATCAACTCTATTTATCCCAGAGGTCCTCAAAGTTGTTAAAAATATTCGGTTCCTGAGAAACTGGCACAAAAGTGCAGGTGTCAGGGACGCAGTGGCTCAGTGGCTAAGACGCTGAGCTTGTGGATCAGAAAAGTCGGCCGTTCGGCGGTTCGAATCCCTAGCGCCGCGTAACGGAGTGAGCTCCCATTACTTGTCCCAGCTTCTGCCAACCTAGCAGTTCGAAAGCAGGTAAAAAAAATGCAAGTAGAAAAATAGGAAGCACCTTTGGTGGGAAGGGAACAGCGTTCCGTGCGCCTTCGGTGTTTAGCCATGCTGGCACATGACCACGGAGGCATCTTCGGACAGCGCTGGCTCTTCCGCTTTGAAACAGAGATGAGCACCGCCCCCTAGAGTCGGGAACGACTAGCACATATGTGCCAGGGGAACCTTTACCTTTACCTTTATCAGTACTTAGGTTATATTAGCAACACAACAAAAAGATTTGCCCAAAGAAATCACATTTCACCTCCATCCAGGAGAAGGACTCAAAGTTCAAGTTTGTGCCCTGTCGGTTAGAGCAATGCGGTAGTCCTTATCTTACGTCAGTTCATTTAGTGACCGTTCAACGTTACAATGGGACTGAGAAATACCTGTTTTCCACGCTGATGACCGCTGAAACATCTCCAAGATTCAGCTCTTCACTTAACAATCATGGCAAGAAATTTGTTAATTTTTATATAATAGATAATTTTATATAGTAATATTTGTCTGGTATAGGGCTTCCTGCCTGAGCAGGGGGTTGGACTGGGAGACTCCAAGGTCCCTTCCAACTCTGTTATTCTGTTCTGTTCTGTTTCATTCCATTCCATTCTATTCTATTCCTATTTTGTTCTATTCTACTCTATTCTATCCTGCATTCCAGTCTATTCCATTTCTATTCCTATTCCTATTGTATTCTGCATTCTATTCCATTCTATTTTTATTCTATTTATATTCTATTCTATCCTGCATTCTATTCCATTCTATTCCTATCTATTTATATTATATTATATTATATTTATTCTATTCTATTCTATTCCTATTCTATTCTATCCTGCATTCTATTCCATTCTATTCCTATTCTATTCTATCCTGCATTCTATTCCATTCTATCCCTATTCTATTCTATCCTGCATTCTATTCCTATTCTATTTATATTCTATTCTATTCTATCCTGCATTCTATTCCATTCTATTCCTATTCTATTCCTATTCTATTCTATTCTATTCTATTCTATCCTGCATTCTATTCCATTCTATTCCTATTCTATTTATATTCTATTCTATTCTATCCTGCATTCCATTCCATTCTATTCCTATTCTATTCTATTCTATCCTGCATTCCATTCTATTCCATTTCTATTCCTATTCTATTCTATCCTGCATTCTATTCCATCCTATTCCTATTCTATTTATATTCTATTCTATTCTATCCTGCATTTTATTCCATTCTATTCCTATTCTATTCTATCCTGCATTCTATTCCATTCTATTCTAATTCTGCATTCTATTCCATTCCATTCCTTATTCTATTACCATTCTATTTATATTCTATTATTCTATCTTATTTATCCTCTTCTCTTCTGCTCTTTTCTCTTCTAAGTTTTCTTCTCTTCTATTCCATTCTATTCCATTTCCTATTCTAAGAAAGATTGTAAAATGGAGTAAAACTCATTTAATCAACTGTCTCACTTAGCAACAGAAATTTTATCCCACATATAAAAGCCGCCACTCTATCACCTAAATTGAAACAGCACACTATCAGACAATGAAGTTTTTTTTTTTTTCTCTCTCTCTCTCTAAAATACATCCAGTCAAAGAAAGAATACTCCTGATTTCCATTTCAGTGGTTTTCTGCATATCAGAACCCAAAGCAATCATCACTGTCTCTTAACTTATTTTTTTTACATGAAATAATCTCATCTGTCTAAGGGGATTCTGCTATGATACAGGTGAAACGATAAAAGGAATTCAAGGAAGGCTGTTCTTTTTTATTTGAAAAGTATTTATTTAAGTAAAAGTTGATTTAAAAAAAAGCTGTTCCCATTTAAGGAAACGGGGCTTAAAATATGCATTAGGCAGCCTTTAACCTAAGCACATATAGGAAAAGTCAACTTTTAAAAGACATAAATTATAGACAAGACTGTAGCGGGGGGGGGGGGAGCACTGTTCAAAATGTTTTACTGCTGATTTTAATTAAAAAGGGGAAATCTTTCCTGGAAGAACTAACAGGACGGAATAATTGGGGAGGATTAGTCTTATCCGCACATCCTTCCTTTAACGTAGACCTAAATTTAGATCTCCAGGAGTGTCTCCCAGAGGGAAACTGAGGCCAGGGACGCTCTGAAGCTTTTAAGGTGAGTTAGATTTGAGCAATTAGACGTTCTCCTTGAGGGCCCATGGAGGTAGGAAACGCAGCTCTTGACTATGGCAAAGAAATATATTTCCATTTTCAGACATCACAAGAATGGAATGGAATGGAATAGAATAGAATCAAGGAATGGCACAGAATAGAATAGAATAGAATAGAATAGAATAGAATAGAATAGAATAGAATAAGGACTGGGCTGGACTGGAATAGAGTGGAGCGGAGCAGAGCAGAGCAGAATAGACTAGAATAAGAAATAGAATAGAATAAGAAATAGAATAGAATAAGAAATAGAATAGAATAGAATAACAGCATTGGAAGGGACCTTGGAGGTCTTCTAATCGAACCCCCTACTTAGGCAGGAACCCCTACACCGCTTCTGACAATGGTTGTCCAATCTCTTCTTCAAACTTCCAGTATTGGAGCATTACAACTTCTGGAGGCAACTTCTGTTCCACTCCTTAATTGTTTCTAACTGTCAGGAAATTCCTCCTCAGTTCTAAGTTGCTCTCTCCTTGATTAGTTTCCCCCATTGCTTCTTGTCCTGCCTTCAGGTGCTTTGGAGAATAGCTTGACTCCCTCCTCTTTGTGGCAACCTCTGAAAACTGCTATTGTGTCTCCCATTAGTCCTTTTTTTTTTTCATTAGACTAGACATACCCAGTTCAGTTCAGGGGTGGGTTTCCAATTTATTTTACTATCGGTTTACTCGCATGCACAGAAGCCATCCGGGCAGGTGTGTGGAGCCTCCCACTGCTGCTACTACCAGTTTGCCCGATCTGGGGAGAACCAGCAGAAACCATCTCTGACCCTGTTCCTGCAACCGTTCTTCCTATGTTTAGCCTCCAGTCCCCTAATCCTCTTTGTTGCTCTTCTCTGCACTCTTACTAGAGTCTCCACATCTTTTCAACATCGTGGAGACCAAAACTGGATACCGTATTCCAAGTGCGGCCTTACCAAGGGATTATTTGTTCCTCTTCTATGCCTTATTTCTAGAGTCTCTTTCTAATCCATTTGGGCAGTGGAAAAAAACACACTATCCCAGTGTTTCTCAACCTTGGCAACTTGAAGATGTCCGGACTTCAACTCCCAGAATTCCCCAGCCAGCGGATGCTGGCTGGGGAATTCTGGGAGTTGAAGTCCGGACATCTTCAAGTTGCCAAGGTTGAGAAACACTGCACTATCCTTTAAAAAAAAAAACATTCTGCTACTTTATCGTATTTATCATTACATCATGCATTTCCCCCCAAAACTTTTCATTCAAACTGGAGCAGCTGGGGGGTGGGTGGAAAAAGGCCATTCAACGCAGAAACTGTAGACTAAAAATTAAAAACAAGGCTATGGAATCGATAAACACTGCGGCAAAAAAGTAAAACTGATAGATGTAGAATTAATTAAAAGGCCATTACATCAGCATTCTGATATATTATTGATTGGAGAGAGAGGTTCGCTGCTCCGGAACGCATCTCGGCATCTCATTCCGGCTACAAAACACCCATTCCCAGATGCTGGAAAGTGTCACTGCCAGACAGAGCTTAATTATACACAAGGACCAAAAAATAAAATAATAATGATTGCCTACCTTTTCTTGGAAAAAAAGAGAAAATCGCGATAGGTTCCAAGCCTAGATACTTGACTCAGAAATGCAAGTAAAAAGCAATAAAGATGTAAGTGGGGGGGAAAATTCATACACGTTAAATGACCCATTCTCCAATCTGCAAAACTAACATTAATCTCTACGTATCCATGGGAATAAAATGAATTTTGTGCATGCAGTATCTCCATTTTCTGAGAGCTGTTTAGCCTGGGGTAAATTAACAGGGAGGAATACATAGTCTTAATTCTGGGGAATCGTAAATAGTTCTACCCGTTTACCCCACCCTTAATGCTGTTAGCATTACAGGAACTGCCTTAAAATAGTTCATTTAGTAACCATCCAACGTTACCATGGTCATAGAGGGACTTACGACCGTTATTCACATTTATGACCGCTGCAGCTTCCCAATAATCAATATTCACTTGGCAGCTGACTCGTATTTGTGACCCATGGTCACAAATGACCCCCTTTTGCAACCTTCTGACGAGCAAAGTCAATGGGGAAGCTGGATTCACTTAACAACCGTGTTACTCACTTAACGACTGCAATGATTCACTTAATAATGGAGGCAAGAAAGGTCGTAAATGCAGGGGTGGGGGTTTCACTTAACAGCTGTCTCGCATATCAACATAAATTTTGGGCTCCATTGTGGTCGTAAGTCGAGGACTACCTACATCCTTAGTTTTATGAGTGCAGGTTGTCCTCGGCTAACCACAGTTCGTTTAATGACTGTTCAACGTTACAACAGCAGTGGAAAAAGTGACTCATGACCGTTACTCACACTAACGACATTCCACCATCCCCATCAAAAATCCAGTCTCATAGCAATTGACTCATATTTACGACGGTTACAGTGTCCCAGGGACCTGTGATTCCCAAAGTCAATGGGGAAGCCAGATTCACTCAACAACCATGTCAATGACTTAAGAACTGCAGTAATTCACTTAACGACTGTGGCAAGAAAGGTCATAAAATGGGGGTGGGGGATTCACTTAACAACTATCTTGCTTAACAACAGAATTTTGGGCTCCATTGTGGTCGTAACTCAAAGACTAACTGTATTTGGGGAGAGATGAGTTAAATTCATTACATTTTCCCCCCACTCTCTCGAAGACTTTCTGTCCCGTGGAGAAAAGGCTCCAACTCCTTAAACATTTCCTCCCAAAGAACAAATACGAGTTGGCATTTCAAAGGGAAATGTCAATCAGACAATTAGAACAAGAGAACGAGATTAATACACTCTTCCCCAGCTGCACCAGAATTCATAAACCAGCTTTTCCGCTGCACAACCGCTTGTGATTTGAAAGTCAAGGACATCGTATTAATATGTTCTCAACTTGGAACGCGGCATCGAGTTTTGGTCGCTACAATATTAAAAAGATGTGGAGACTCTAGAAAGAGTGCAGAGAAGAGCAACAAAGAGGATTAGGGGGACTGGAGACTAAAACATACGAAGAACGGTTGCAGGAACTGAGAATGTCTAGTTGAATGAAAAGAAGGATCAGGGGAGACATGATAGCAGTCTTCCAATATCTCAGGGGTTGCCCCAAAGAAGAGGGAGTCAAACTATTCTCCAAGGCACCTGAGAGTAGAACAAGAAGCAATGGGTGGAAACTAATCAGGGAGAGAAGCAACTTAGAACTGAGGAGAAATTTCCTGAAAGTGAGGACAATTAACCAGTGGAACAGAAGTTGCCTCCAGAAGTTGTGAATGCTCCAACACTGGAAGTTTTAAAGAAGACGTGGGATAACCATTTGTCTGAACTGGTGTAGGGTTTTCTGCCTGAGCAGGGGGTTGGACTAGAAGACCTCCAAGGTCCCTTCCAACTCTGTTATTCTATTTGGTTATTATTTCTAATTTCCACAAGGAGGGAAGATAGGAAGAGTCACTCCATTGGGGAGATTGGTGGCATAGAAGTCAAACAGATGGATGGATGGATGGATGGATGGATGGATGGATGGATGGATGGATGGATGCCCATATTAGCCATCTGATGAAACTCCTTGGCTTCCACAACATCCTTTAGGATTTCCCCAGATGTGCACTGGTGAGAAAAACAAGATACACAGGTATGGGAAATACCTGGCTCAACCGTAGTGCCTTTGAGAGCTCTATATAGGTGTCCAGGTAATTAAGGTCTTAGAAAGAGAAGAGCAACAAAGATGATAAAGGCTGTGCAGGCTAGATGAACATCTAACTCAGTGTTTCTCAACCTTGGCAACTTGAAGATGTCTGGACTTCAACCCCCAGAATTCCCCAGCCAGCGAATGCAGAGCCACCGCCTCTTTGCATACCAGCTCTCAAAGAGATTGGTGGCTGGCCACAGGCCGCTGAAACGTCCTCCGGTCAGCAGAAAAGTGGCTGCCGGCACCACCATCTTCTTTACGCATGCACATCCCATCCAAGCTGAGGTGTTTTCAGCGGCCTGCGGCCAGCCATCAGCCTCTTTGAGAGCCAGTATGCAAAGAGGCAGTGCAAGCAAGCAACCACTGGGCAGGCAGGATGAGCAACTGGCAACAGGGGGACCGGTTCAGGGGCATGGCCAGCCAGCCATCGCTACCGGTTTGCTGAACTGGGCAACATTTCTGCAACCGGTTCGCCCAAACCGGTACAAACCGGTTGAATACAACCTCTGGTGTATGTGCCCCTCCCAAGCTCCCTTTTCACTCACAGAGGGCTGCAGGAGGCGGATGTGTTCCCCCATCCCCGTCCGGGCCACCACAGGTGCCCATGAAACAAGGGAAATCGAGCTGGCCATGCCCACCATGACCACACTACGCCATGCCCCCGAGGTCAAACACAACCCTGATGTGGCCCTCAATGAAATCAAGTTTGATTTGCCCCTGGTCCAAGGGGATTAGGTATGTTTAGCTGAATGAAGCTCATGATAGCATCTTCCAAAATTTAACAGCTGCCACAGGGCATCCACTTACTCTCCAAAGCATCTGAGGGTAGCCGAGAAGCAATGGGTGGAAGCCCCTCAGAGGGAGACCCAACCTGGAAATAAGATGGTAATTTCCAACAATGAGCCCAATTAATCAATAGAACAGGTTGCCTCCCAGAATTGCGTGCTCCATTACTGGAGATTTTTAAGAAAAGGATGGACAACAGTGGTTGGATTCAATATTTTCTTACTACTGGTTCTGTGGGCGTGGCTTGGTGGGCTTGGCATGGCTTGGTGGGCGTTGCAGGGGAAAGGTTACTGCAAAATCCCCATTCCCTCCCGATCAGCTGGGATCCGGAGGCAGAGAATAGATGGGGGCGTGGCCAGCCAGAGGTAGTATTGATCGATTCTCCAAACTACTCAAACTTCCATTACCAGTTCTCCAGAACTGGTCAGAACCTGCTGATTACCACCTCTGATGGACAACCATTTGTCCGGGATGATATAAGATCTCTTGCTTTAGGCAGGAGGTTGGGTTAGAAGACCTCCAAAGTCCCTTCCAACGCCATGACTCTGTGATTCCACATCACAGCAGTTTTGCCATGAATCTCATCTTGTTGAGGACTGAAATGTGAGCAGAAGCAGAAGGGTGTTGGGTATGATTGGCCAAAACTAGCCTTTCTCTGACCTCAAAGACATCACAAGCTCTGGAGAACCTCACTGCTTTTCACATTTCCGAAAGCCCTAAAAACTTGGCTCCTCTAGAGAATATTTGGGATCTGAACTGTTCATTTTACACTTTTGTTGAGATTAAGGGAGAAATACACAAAAATATTTTTTTTGCAGGCCAAAAGGGATGACTCGTATTTAGAGTCCAGAATAGTGAGATAACATTTGGAAGCAGCTCAAATAGACACCTCCCAAATACACTGGGGTATAGGAACTGGGATGAGGTCTAGCACAGTCAGATTTGCAAGGTTGTGTTATTATAGCCAATCTAAAATAATAATAATCACGTTGGAAGGGACCTTGGAGGTCTTCTAGTCCAACCCCCTGCTCAAGCAGGAGACCCTCTACCATTTCAGATAAATGGCTGTCCAATCTCTTCTTAAAAACCTCCAGTGATGGAGATCAACTTCTGGTGGCAAGCAGTTCCACTGGTTAATTGTCCCCACTGTTAGGAAGTTTCTCCTCAATTCCAGATTGCTTCTCTCCTTGATTAGTTAGAATAGGTGGACCCCCTCTTCTTTGGGGCAGCCCCTGAGATATTGGAAGACTGCTATCGTGTCACCCCGAGTCCTTCTTTTCATTCAATTATTAGACATACCCAATTCCTGCAACCATTCTTCATATCTTTTAACCTCCAGTCCCCTAATCCTCTTTGTTGCTCTTCTCTGCACTCTTTCTAGAGTCTCCACATCTTTTCTACATCGTGGTGACCAAAACTGAATGCAAATATTCCAAGTGTGGCCTTACCAAGGCCTTATAAAGTGGTATTAACCCTTCACGTGATCTTGATTCTATGATCCCCCTGTTGATGCAGCCTAGAACTGTGTTGGCCTTTTTGGCAGCTTTTTAAAAAAAATATTTGATCCATGTTGTATTTACAAAAAAGGAAAAAGTAACCTATTTCCCAGCTGTGTGATTTGTACATTCTCGCGTTTTATCCTTTCGTGCATAATTCTAGTCTCCATTCTATGAATCTTAGTCCTTGCCTACTTGGGGCTTTCCCTTTATATTCCAACCATCGATAAAATTTATCCCAGATCTTATAATATTCCGATTCATCTTTATTCTTCAATTATCAAGGCCTTATAAAGTGGGATTAACCCTTCACGTGATCTTGATTCTATGATCCCTCTGTTGATGCAGCCTAGAACTGTGTTGGCCTTTTTGGCAGCTTTTTAAAAAAAATATTTGATCCATGTTGTATTTACAAAAAAGGAAAAAGTAACCTATTTCCCAGCTGTGTTGATTTGTACATTCTCGCGTTTTATCCTTTCGTGCATAATTCTAGTCTCCATTCTATGAATCTTAGTCCTTGCCTACTTGGGGCTTTCCCTTTTATATTCCAACCATCGATAAAATTTATCCCAGATCTTATAATATTCCGATTCATCTTTATTCTTCAATTATCAAGGCCTTATAAAGTGGGATTAACCCTTCACGTGATCTTGATTCTATGATCCCCCTGTTGATGCAGCCTAGAACTGTGTTGGCTTTTTTGGCAGCTGCTGCACATGGCTGGCTCCTATTTAAATGGTTGTCCACTAGGACTCCAAAATCGCTCTCACAGTTACTACTGTTGAGGAAGGCACCACCTATACTGTACCTGTGCATTTGGTTTTTCTTGCCTAAATGTAGAACCTTCCTCTTTTCACCATTGAATTTCATTTTATTAGATAGTGCCCAATGTTCAAGTTTGTCAAGATCCTTCTGTATCTTAGGCCTGTCTTCTGGAGTGTTGGCTATTCCTGCCAGCCTGGTGTCACCTGCAAAATTTGATGAGTTCCCTTTCTATCCTCTCCTATCAAAATCATTTATGAAACTCCTAAATCCATCAAGCCCCCCCCCTGTCTGCACGCAGCATTTTTCTCCTTTAATGCATCTTTTCCTAATGCAATCTAATTCGAAAAATCTTTGTTTGTTTGTTTTTATCATTCCGAACCCACCACATTCTTTAAAAAAAGGTAAACCTGGGTTTCGGTAATGTTCTGATCTCTGTCTACCTTTCGGGCGATAAGAATGGGGGTTTATATAAAGGCTTGGCCCAATTATTTTTCCTCTTCTTCTTTGAGAGAAAAGAATCGATGGGGAGATTGTAATTGAATTCTTTCACACCTCCAAAGGCTCTGAGACTTGTACATTACTGCTTCATTTTGTCCTCCTCTTTTCTCTCTCTCTCTCTCTCTCTCTCTCTCTTCCTTTTTTCCTCCGCTTCCTTGGAGTGTGCAAATTATCCCTCCATTCCTACCAGTAAAAACACATTCATTGATAGAGCCCTCCATTGTTCCTTCAACACTGACAAAAGCAGATTGAAGCCAAAACAGTCAGAAGCAGCTCTAAAAACACACACGCAGAGACCGACAGAGACAGAGACAGAGAGAGAGAGGGAGAGGGAGAGGGAGACAGAGACGGAGAGAGAGAGAAAGAGAGAGAAACAGAGACAGAGAGACAGACAGAGAGAGACAGACAGACAGAGACAGACAGACAGACAGATGGACAGAGACAGAGACAGAGTCACAGAGAGACAGAGACAGAGAGAGACAGAGAGACAGACAGAGAGAGTCGGAGGCAGAGAGAGAGAGACAGACAGACAGACAGAGACAGACAGACAGAGACAGAGTCACAGAGAGACAGAGACAGAGAGAGACAGAGAGACAGAGAGAGAGAGTCGGAGGCAGAGAGAGAGACAGACAGACAGAGACAAATACAGAGAGACAGACAGAGAGAGAGAGACGGAGACAGAGAGAGAGACAGACACAGAGAGAAAGAGAGAAAGAGACAGACAGAGACAGAGAGAGAGAGCGGGAGAGGGAGAGGGAGATGGGGAGAGAGAGAGAAACAGAGAGAGAGAGAGACAGACAGAGACAGACAGAGACAGACAGAGACAGACAGACAGAGACAGACAGAGAGACAGAGAAAGAGAGACAGAGAGTCAGACAGAGAGACAGACAGAGAGAGAGAGTCGGAGGCAGAGAGAGAGAGAGACAGACAGACAGACAGAGACAGATACAGAGAGACAGACAGAGAGAGACAGACAGACAGGCAGACAGACAGACAGACAGATAGAGAGACAGAGATGGAGACAGAGACACAGACAGACACAGACAGACACAGACAGACAGAGAGAGAGAGAGACAGAAAGAGAGAGAGACAGACACAGAGAGAGAGACAGAGAGAGTGATACGGAGACAGAGAGACACACAGACAGACAGACAGACAGACAAAGAAAGAGGGGGGCACACAGACATTATCAAGAGCCATTTAAAATGCAGAGTGGAAAAGAGAAGAGGGAGGGGGGTTTAACTGCTTCCCCAGAAGCCCCCCCCCCCTCTCCACCCTGTGTTTCTATGTGATGGGGTTCAGGAGGTTAAAACAGAGGCATCATAACCTTTATTATATTTCTTTTCTTCTTTTTTTTTTACTGGGAAGCCATTAACTGTGGAAAGTCCTGCAGATGTGACCAACACGGGCGAGTGGAGGGGAAAAAAAAAACCCACTACATGCATTGTAATCTAATTTATGCTTCAGGGGTGGGATAGAAGGAAAGGTGGGGATGGAGAAAGGGCACGGGGGGGGGGCTTTCCACCCATCAGAAACACGAAGGGGAGGTGGGGAAGGGGGCATTTTGGAAGGACGGCTGCATTCCATCAGCCAGCCCTGGGCACGGAGAACCCTTCCTCCCCTCTATTAAGTCCCTTGCTTGTTATTTATTTTTATATATATATATATATATATATATATATATATATATATATATATATATATATATATATATATATATATATATATATATATATATATATATATATATATATATCTATCTTTCCCTTTTGTCAATTCTGCCTCGAAGGCCACATGGGGAGAGGAGAGGAGAGGGCTTTTAAAGAATTAAGTAAGGGTCAAGACTCCCCATGGGTTAAGCCTCAAATGCTGGGGATTAAATGGGGACGTCTGTGTAGTTTACATGGCAACCGGCTATTCCTTTTATTTGTTTATTTACTTACTTACCAGAGGTATAGATCCCACCCAAACCATCGGAAAAAGGTGGAAGGAAACACGAGGAGGGGACAGGCAGAGGTCATGGGTACCACAGTGGGAAACCGGAAGGCCTGGATGGAGGCTGAGCATCCCGAAGAGACTCTAGCCATGAAAAGGAGGAGGAACGGGGTGGGGAGGGGGACTTCGGGCCAACCAGCAGGAGACTGTGAATTCTAGTCCCGCCTTAGGCATGAAAGCCAACAAGGTGAGTTTGGGCCGATCAGCAGGAGACAGTGAGTTCTAGTTCTTCCTTAGGCATAAAAGCCAGCTGGTTGACTTGGGCCAATCACCAGGAGACGGTGAGTTCTAGTCCTGTCTAAGGCAGGAAAGCAGGTTGGGTAACTTTGGGCCAATCACCAGGAGACAGTGAGTTCTAGTCCCATATTAGCCATGAAAGCTGTTTGGATGACTTTGGGCCAATCACCAGGAGATAGTGAGTTCTAGTTCTTCCTTAGGCATAAAAGCCAGCGGGTTGACCAGCCAATCACCAGGAGATGGTGACTTCTAGTCCTGACTTAGGCATGAAAGCTGTTTGAATGACTTTGGGCCAATCAGCACTGCAGGCTACTTCAGCTGACTGTAGTTCTGCAGTTCGGCTGTTCAAATCTCACCGGCTCAGGGTTGACTCAGCCTTCCATCCTTCCGAGGTGGGTGAAATGAGGACCCAGACTGTGGGGGCAATATGCTGACTCTGTAAACCGCTTAGAGAGGGCTGAAAGCCCTATGAAGCGGTATATAAGTCTAACTGCTATTGCTACTACTATGTGCCCATGCGCGCCCTCCCTTTTTGGCACTCGATACCGAAAAGGTTTGCCATCACTGCCTGAGACTATCTACTGTTGACCTCACCCCATTCCTCAGAGGTCTCTAAGGGGCGTGCATAAGCGCACCAATGTGCACACTGCCCCTGTCCCAACAACCCCATTTATTCATATCCATTTTATGTATTCATACACTTGTATGTACCTATATCTATTATCTTCTATGCGCTTGACAAAACAAACAAACAAACAAATAAAATATAAAATAAATGTCAGGCCTGCAGCCATCTTTTCTTTTGGGATCTTTGGCCTCCCACCCTTTCTATTATTCTACTATGCATTTTCTATTGTGGGAAAATGGGAGGGAGGGTTGTACGGAGTTAGATGATATGTAGCCATAACAACATTCTTTCTAGAAAACCAAGGTCATCCTTTGTCTATGCATCTCTGCACCTGACCGGAACTGGGTGGGTGGAAGCTGCCAGCATAGCAGTGGGAGATTGGACCACTGGATCGGCTTGTGGGTGTGTGTGGGGGGCAAGATCTTGAACTTTCAACTGGGAGGAAGGGAAATCGGAAAGCTTTCAGATTCGGGTTTTCCCAGATGTGCCAACATGGCTCTCTTCATCAATTGGGACTTTGAGGAATCCTTTGCCTCGGACTCTGATTTCCTTTGGGATGCTAAACACCCCCAAAACTCACAGCTTGCACTCACACTGCGCTAACTTGTTTTGATCCGACTTATTCCATGAGCGCATTGGGGGAAACGTATTGTCTAAATGCTAGAGAGAATTAAACTCTCCCCCCCCACACACACACTTTCAACAATTATCGCATGCCTCGCTAATCAGGACAGCGATTTCGAAAGCCGGGAGGTGAGACCCCGGGAAGGGAACGGCTGTGAGTGCGATTCTCTTTGGGCAAAAGTCACAACCAGACACCAGCCGAGGCTAAGTCCCTTACACACAATTAAGCAGCAGTTAATCTAATCACCGACGGGGGCTAACAATACAGGGGAAAACAACCGCAGAAAAGTCACACCAGTGTCTGGCAACAGATCTCTGGCGGGAGACAAAGAGCCTGGAAGCCAGGCCAGTAACACGGCAGCCCGAGCCAGGCGCCTACACAACAGAGAACAGAAGGCCAGGCGTGTGAAAGGGAGGACATCTGCGGTGGTTGTCCTGGGGGCAGGGGGGGGAAGGGGAGGGAGAGTGCCGTAGTTTTGCTTGGCGAGGGAAGGGCCTGGGAGGCGAGGGAAGGGCCGAGCGGATTCACGCTATTCCCACCCCCCAAAGGTTCTGAGTTGGTGGGATTCCATCTGGGTTTCTCCTTGGCTGATCCAGGAGCTTCTGGGTTGATCCATCGGGATTCTGATGGTGAGAATGTGTGAGCTTTTTTCTCCAGCTGGCTTGGAAGGAGGAGGACTATAGGAGTCCTTGGTGCTCTTAGAGTTTGGTGGTTTTCTTGCAGGCGTTTCATGACCCAACTAGGTAACATCATCAGTGCTAGAAGGGAGTGGGGTTTGGGAGGAGGAGGAGGAGGAGGAGGAGGAGGAGGAGGAGGAGGAGGAGGAGGAGGAGGAGGAGGAGGAGGAGGAGGAGGAGGATGACTGTGGGGTCCTTGGTGCTCTCTGAGCTTGGTTGTTTTCTTGCAGACATTTCATGACCCAACTAAGTAACATCATCAGTGCTTGGAAGGAGTGTGGGTTTTGGAGTGGAAGAGGAGGAGGAGGAGGAGGAGGAGGAAGAGGAGGAGGAGGAGGAGGAGGAGGAGGAGGAGGAGGAGGAGGAGGAGGGTGGTGACGACTGTGGGGTCCTTGGTGCTCTCTGAGCTTGGCTGTTTTCTTGCAGACATTTCATGAACCAATTAAGTAACATCATCAGTGCTGTGAGGGAATGAGGTTTGCTCTCTGTCTGTATACGAGTGGCTGGCCCTATCAGATGTTGCTCTTGGTGGTCCTTTGATTGGGCAGTTCATTGTTTGAATGTTTCTCAAAGCCGGCGGTTCCTTAATTAGGGAAACATAGACAGCACAAGCCCCTTCTATATAAACAGAGAGCAAACCCTGCTCCCTTCAAGCGCTGATGAGGTTACCTAGTTGGGTAATGTGATGTCTGCAAGCGAACAACCAGACTCAGAGGGCACCGAGGACGCCATAGTTATGCTGCCATCATCATCATTCACCTCCTCCTCCTCCTCCACAAACCCCTCTCCCTTCTAAGCACAGTTGATATTACCTAGTTGGGACGTTCTCCTCCTCCCCCCTCCTCCTCCCTCTGCCCCTTTCCCCCACCCTTTTCACTCTTCCTCCATCTCCCCCGCCTCCTCCCACCTTCTCTTTCACTCTGCAAGCCCCCTCCCTTCTAGCACTGATGACGTTACCTAGTTGGGTCATGAAACGCCTGCAAGAAAACAACTCAACATCAAGGATCCCACAGTCATCGTCCTCCTCCTCTTCCTCTTTCTTCCTCTTTCTCCTTCCTCCTCCTCCTTCCCTGCAAACCCCACTCCCTTCTAACAAGGATGACGTTACCTAATTTGGTAATGAAATGTCTGCAAGAAAGCCTCCAGGCTCAGAGAGCACCAGGGAGCCCACAGTTCTACGCTGAGCTACAACTATCTCCCCCCCCCCTCTGTAAGAAGTGTTGCATCCCACACAACTGATAGCAATAGCAATAGCAGTTAGACTTATATACCGCTTCATAGGGCTTTCAGCCCTCTCTAAGCGGTTTACAGAGTCAGCATATCGCCCCCACAGTCTGGGTCCTCATTTCACCCACCTCGGAAGGATGGAAGGCTGAGTCAACCTTGAGCCGGTGTGATTAGAACCGCCGAACTGCAGATAGCAGTCAGCTGAAGTGGCCTGCAGTACTGCACCCTAGCAGGCCGGGGTCTTCTCCCTTCTTCCTTTCCAAAAATCAGAGAAAATAAACACCGCTGAGAAACCAGGGGAAATGCCTCTAGCGGAAGAGCTCTATCATATAAGGCAGTGTTTCTCAACCTTGTCAACTTGAAGGGGTCTGGGAGTTGAAGTCCAGACCCCTTCAAGTTGACAAGGTTGAGAAACACTGATATAAGGAACTTGGCATTTGCGCCAGCCCCCCCCCCCCCCCAGCACAAAGGGAAAACGACCCTTGGGTTCCTTCCAGGGAATCCCAAAATTGATCCTAGCCTCTTTTTATCTGCTCAGGGTGGGAAAGCATCCTAGCTTTCTGCCTGCTTGCACACAGCAGCCTTCTTAACTTTAACTTTTAATAAATTTATATGCTGCCCAATCCTGTAGGACTTCCGAGCGGCTTACAGAAACAAGATTAAAATAAGGAGTTAAAAATAGAAAAAGAAGAACAATTTAAAAATAGAAAAAATAGGGAAACAATTTAAAACGATGCACCATACACTCAAACCTAGATGGGGCTGGACCTCGTTCATGAGGTCAACAGCCCCAGGCTTAGAATGGAGGAGAAATTTCCTGACAGAACAATGAATCAGTGGAACTCCTTGCCTCCAGAAGTTGTGAATGCTCCAACACTGGAAGCTTTTAAGAAGATTAGATAACCATTTGTCTGAAGTGGTGTAGGGTTTCCTGCCTGAGCAGGGGGTTGGACTAGAAGACCTCCAAGGTCCCTTCCAACTCTGTTATTCTAATTCTAATTCAACAGGCCTCACTTACAGCCAGTTTCTACCCAACAGGCAAGCAGTTTAAGGCACGTCCAGAAAGGAGACTCCAGAAGAGAGAAAAAGAGGGGGGGGGGGAAAGCAGGACACAGTCCAAGGAAGAAACCCCTGCTTGAACAGGGGGGCTGGACTAGATGACCTCCAAGGTCCCCTCCAACTCTGTTATTCTGTAAGGGTCTCCTGCTTGAGCAAGGGGTCTGGACTAGATGACCTCCAAGGTCCCCTCCAACTCTGTTATTCTGTAAGGGTCTCCTGCTTGAGCAAGGGGGCTGGACTAGAAGACCTCTAAGGTCCCTTCCAACTTTGTTATTCTGTAAGGATCTCCTGCTTGAGTAAAGGGGCTGGACTAGAAGACCTCCAAGGTCCCTTCCAACTTTGTTATTCTGTAAGGGTCTCCTGCTTGAGTAAAGGGGCTGGACTAGAAGACCTCCAAGGTCCCTTCCAACTCTGTTATTCTGTAAGGGTCTCCTGCTTGAACAAAGGGGACTGGACTAGAAGACCTCCAAGGTCCCCTCCAACTCTGCTATTCTGTAAGGATCTCCTGCTTGAGTAAAGGGGCTGAACTAGAAGACCTCCAAGGTCCCCTCCAACTCTGTTATTCTGTAAGGGTCTCCTGCTTGAGTAAAGGGGATGGACTAGATGACCTCCAATATCCCCGTTCAAGGCAGCGAGTCCCAATAAGACCTGCTTCCGGCTTTCTCCCCTTCATCATCTCGGTGACAAACAAGCCGACGGCTGGAAGGATTTGCACTCGGGTTGCTCGGTTTAATTAGATTTCACGAGGAAGGCTCTGAAAAATTAATACGGAGTGATTTCCGCCAGCCCTCGCAATAACCCTTCCTCCAGGGCCCTGGAATTTATAGTCGGCTGTCAGTTTGGAAGAAGTGATGAGAACTTCTCAAGGATGAGAATGAATTCAAAAAGTACACAGGGGGGATCTCTGCAGGAGGAGAGGGCCAGAGGAGTGAAGGAAATCATTCATCTGGACCGTCCGGTGGATGTTTTGGACATGTGATGCGACACCCGGAAAAATACGGCATCCTTCACTTCATCCTCCAGGGGAAAACTGAAGGCCAGCGAGGCCCAGCCTGTTCTAACCTAGGCTTCCCCAAATCACGAAGCAGACTCCTTGTCCCGACAAAAACAAAACCTTTTTATTAAGCTAATGCAAATTCCTCTCCTTCACATCTAACAAAGTCCCAGCAAACGGTCTTTCAAGGGTGAATTGACAACCACAGACCTGCGTTCTAGTCCTGCCTTATGGATCCCGTTGGAACAACCATCAGGAGACTGGGAGCTCACTGTTTCCAAGTAATGTGGTTTGGACTTTGTTCTACAGTAGCTCCAAAAATCAGATTTATAGTTTGAAGGGTGCGAAAGAGCACCAGGAGAGGTAAGTTCTCGATCAATCAATCAATCAGAATAGAGCTGGAAGGGACCTTAGAGGTCTTCTAGTCCAACCCCCTGCTCAAGCAGGAGATCCTATTCCATTTCACAAAAGTGTCTTCTTAAAAACATCCAGGGATGGAGCACTTAGAACTTCTGGTGGCAATTTCTGTTCCACCGGGTGAATTGTCTTCGCTGTTAGGAAGTTTATCCTTAATTCCAGGTTGCTCCTCTCCCTGATTAGTTTCCATCCATTGCTTCTTGTCCTGCCCTCTGGTGCTTTGGGGAATAAGTTGAACCCCCCCCCCCTTTCTCTTTGCGGCAGCCCCTCAAATATTGGAAGATTGCTATTATGTCACCCCCTTAGTCCTTCTTTTCTCTAGATTAGCCAAACTCAAATCCTGCAACCGTTCTTCATATGTTTTTGTCTCCGGGCATCTTAGATGATCCTTAAGATGATTCTTTGATCATTGTAGTTGGCTCTTCTCTGCACTTTTTCCCAAAGTCTCGACACCTTTTTTTTTATTTGTTTATTTTAAGACAGAAACCATGTTTTTGGAAACATGGATACGCTTCAAGGTGCTAGTCGTAACTTATAAAGCCCTTCATGGTATTGGATCTGGGTACTTGAGAGACCGCCTGCTGCCAATTACCTCCCACAGACCCGTTAGATCTCACAGGGTTGGCCTCCTCCGGGTGCCATCTACCAGCCAATGCCACCTGGCTATTACCCGGGGGAGGGCCTTCTCTGTGGCAGCTCCGGCCCTCTGGAACGAACTCCCCGCAGGGATTCGGACCCTCACCTCTCTCCAGGCCTTCCGAAAAGCCGTCAAAACCTGGCTTTGCCAGCAGGCCTGGGGGTGATGAGTTCCCCTCCCCTCTCGACATGTATGGTTGTGCGACTGTTGTCTACTTTTATTATTTGTATTTTGTCTTTTTATGCTCCCCCTTTTCCCCCTTGAATTGTTCGCCGCCCTGAGTCCTCCCGGAGAAGGGCGGCATACAAATAATAAAATACAAAATGCAATACAAAATGCAAAGCGATGTGAGCAGGCTTTGGAATTTGCTAAGACAATGCAGCAAACCCTGGGACAGACAGAAGGGCTGGGACATTAATAGCCAGGGTCTCTTTTGGGAACACAGCCAGGGAGCTCAAACAGCTGAGAATGCACTCCGGCTGTGAATTTGAGGAACGCCGCTGGGAAATCTAAAACCCTAATCCTAAAACTGTGAGCCAGAATCCTATACGGAGCAGCCCCGATTCCACTGTATTTGGGTTTGTATTTTTGTTGTTTTGTCAAACATGTACGAGAGAGCAGGTCTAAGAATAAACACATGTAACGTTCCCGTGGTTCGTCCATGAGGCCAATGTTGAGAAAAGACAGGAGACAACCTTTCTCGGGATGGAGCGACCCAGATTGGGGGGTCTGAGAGCCCCTTTTATTGAGATAGGACAAAGGCAGGAGGAGCAATAGCATGTGAGTAAAAACAGCCTGTAAAAGTACAATTTCTAATCTACTGCTCAGTCTATATATGGTCAAATCCTGGACGTCAATGGTAGGGCACATCTCAGAATGTTATGTTATGCACTATCAGGATGTTATGGCGTTTTAGGAGTTTGTTTTCTCCTGTGTGGTTCAGCGTGGCTCTGCATGCCCTGGTATGAACTGGGCCATGGGGGACACACACCTACACAAGGAACTATATTACAACATCCACGGGCATGAACGAAGGAAATAAACGAATACAAATAAATGGGGACAGGAGGACAGGGATAGTAGGCGCACTGGTGCGCTTATGCACGCCCCCTTTACGGACCTCTTAAGAATGGGGCGAGGTCCACGGTAGACAGGTTGATTTTGGAAGGGAAATGAAAGCAAAAATAAAAAGACTCAAGCATAAACCCGAGAGCATCCATAGTAGGTTCACCTCTGTGCATTTTATACAGAAACTGACAAACTGGAGCAAAACAACTTCATTAAATGCCGACTTGAGCGCTGGCAACAAGCTAAAAATGATACAAATTACTTAAGGCTTTTATTGGAGGGGGAAAAAAACAGTTACGCCTAATAGACCAGCAAAACAAAACGAATGAATAAGCGGAAATACTCAGAATCAGAATAAGTTCAGGGAGACAAAGAGCATTTTAGACATTCCTTGTTCATTGCAAATTTTCTCATATTTGAACCTAAGTGCTCCGAGTCCATCTGCTTCTGAAGCCCCAAAGCTGGACCTTTAACTACTTTAAGTCCATTTGCATCATTTTGGCCATCCAAAGTGATTGCGCAACGATGACCTCCGTCCCGACATCCCATTAGCTAGATTGGAACAAATGGAAAACACAAAACAATCATTTTTCCAGCTAGAATAACAATAATTTGGTATGCGCAAAACCGACTGCCCTTCCTCCAAATAACTCCGAAAAGGTATTCAAGGGGAAAGGTGATGCTTGATGCTCTTCCAGAACTGCATCTTCAAACTAGAAGTGATTTATGATGTCCTGGATATCGGTTCCACCACAAAACCGCGTTCGACTAAAGGGCGCTCGACGAAACCGCGTAGCTGACGTCATCACAGCACGACAACAGCGCGGAGACAGAAGCACGCTGTAAACGCTAAACCTAAAATTAACCCCTAAACCTAACCCCCCTAAACCTAATCCTAAACCTAACCCTTAACCTAACCTAAACCTAATCCTAACCCTTAACCTAACCCTAAACCTAACCCTTAACCTAACCCTAAACCTAACCCTAAACCTAACCCTTAACCTAACCTAAACCTAATCCTAACCCTTAACCTAACCCTAAACCTAAACCTAAACCTAACCCTTAACCTAACCCTAAAGCTAACCCTAACCCTTAACCTAACCCTAAAGCTAACCCTAAAGCTAACCCTTACCTTAACTTGAAACTTGCTTTCAAAGAGCTATTTAAAGCGCCCTTCTTTCTCCGCGCTCGCTGTTGTCGCCCTGTTGATGACATCAGCGACGCGGTTTAATCGGGCGCGCTTTAGTCGAGCGCGGTTTTGTCGTGCCACGCTGGATATCGATATGGATTATGGCTTGGAGGAAGAACCAGCCCTTGAGTTCTCAGCCCATACCAGGGCTGAGAAATCTGCCAAGGAGAGGTTTGCAAATTTAGGTGAAGAGTTACCAACATTTTCAATTTCAATTTCAATTTTAATGGATTTGTCTGCCGCCCAATCCCGGAGGACTCCGGTCGGCTTACATAAAAAACAGTTTAAAAGAGAAAATATTAAAAATTTAAAATATAAGACAGAACGAATTAAAAAAGGACACAACATACACTCGATCTTAGTGGGGCTGAAGGTCAACCAAGATCAACAGCCCCAGGCCTGCCGGAACAGCCAGGTCTTAACAGACTTTCGGAAGGCCGAGAGAGTGGGGAGGGTCCAGATTTCAGGGGGGAGGTTCGTTCCAGAGGGCCAGGGCAGCTACAGAGAAGGCTCTCCCCCGAGGAGCCGCCAGGCGACATTGTGCAGTCGATGGCACCCGGAGAAGGCCCACCCTGTGCGATCTTATTGGGCGCTGGGAGGTATGTGGCAGGAGGCAGTCACGGAGATATCCAGGTCCTAGGCCATGTAGGGCTTTAAAGGTAATAACCAACACCAAAAGGCACCACAACATCACATCCAGCCGACTTCATCGAAGCACATAGAATAATAGGAGTGGAAAAGACCTTGGAGGTCTTCTAGTCCAGCCCCCTGGTTGAGCAGGAGAGCCTATAATACCCGTGATGGCGAACCTATGGGAAGTGGCACGCAGAGCCATCTTTCCAAGCGCATGAGCTTCGCCCATTGCTCTTCTGGGTTCCAGTGTGCTGGCCAGCTGGTCATCCGGAGCGCGGGAGTGCTGGAAACTGAAGGAGCAGCTGACCGCTGCACATGCCCGTATGGGGAAAACGATCCTCTGGTTTCTGGTGCGTCCGTGTGCGCCGGCCACCTGGTCTTCGTGCCCGCATGCACGCCAGAAACTGGAAGACCAGGTGGCCAGTGCGCATAGATGCATGTTAAACTGTAACATCATGTTCCCAGTGTGCGCATGTGCACCGGGTGGCTGCTCTTCCAGTTTCTGGCATGCATGTGTGCGCGCACTCAATGTTGAAAAGGTTCGTCAACACGGTTCTATACCATTTGGGACAAATGGCTGTCCAATCTCTTCTTAACAACCTCCAGTGATGGAGCATCCTCCAGTCATGGAGCACCCACACTTTCTGGTGGCAAGTTGTTCCACTGGTCAATTGTTCTCACTGTCAGGAAACTCCTCCTTAGTTCTAGGCTGGTTCTCTGCTTGATAAGCTTCCATCCGTTACTTCTTGTCCTGCCTTCAGGTGCTTTGGAGAATAGCTTGAGACTCCCTCTCTCTCTTTGCTAGAGTGATCAGATGCATTAGACCAGTGGTGGAATGCTGCCGTTTTAACAACTGGTTCAGAGAGCATGTGCTGTGCACGGGCAACACTGCAAATATAGCATTTAAAAGCTCAGGCGGCTTACCTTCCAAGTCAGCAACGGTAAGTAGAACAGCGGGGGGGGGGAAATCAGCTGTGTTGCGCGATTGAGATGAGCTAGAAAGCAGGAAATAAAGGACAGGATAGAGCCGGGGGAGTGGGCGGGGCCAGCTAATCCTCAGAGCAACCGGTTCATTCAAACCGGTCCGAACCGTCTGAATACCACCTCTATATTAGACCTCTGGGAAACAAGGAGGACATAGAATAGAATAGAATAGTTGGAAGGGACCTTGGAGGTCTTCTAGTCCAACACCCTGCTTAGGTAGGAAACCTTACACCACTTCGGACAAATGGTTATCCAACATCTTCTTAAAATCTTCCAGTACTGGGTCATTCACAACTTCGGGGGGGGGGGGGTAGGTTGTTCCACAGGTTAATAGTCCTCATTGTCAGGAAATTTCTCCTCAGTTCTAAATTGCTTCTCTCCTTGATTAGTTTCCACCCATTGCTTCTTGTTCTGCCCTCAGGTGCCTTGGAGAATAGCTTGACTCCCTCTTCTTTGTGGCATCCCTTGAGATATTGGAGCTCTGCTATCATGTCTCCCCTAGTCCTTCTCTTCATTAAACTAGACCTACCCAGTTCCTGCAACCGTTCTTCGTACGTTTTAGCCTCCAGTCCCGTAATCCTCTTTGTTGCTCTTCTCTGCCCTCTTTCCAGAGTCTCCGCATCTTTTTAATATTGTAGCGACCAAAACTCAATGCAGCGTTCCAAGTTGAGAACATATTAATACGATGTCCTTGACTTTCAAATCACAAGCGGTTGTGCAGCGGAAAAGTTGGTTGATGAATTCTGGTGCAGCTGGAGAAGGGCTATCATGTCTCCAGTCCTTCTTTTCATTAGAACATAAGATAATAGGGACCTGGAGTATTTTTTTAGCCCAGTCTCCTGCTCAAGCAGGAGTCCTTTTTGGGCAAACGGTTTCCCAGTCTCTTCTTAACAACCTCCAATGATGGAGCAACCACAACTTCTGAAGAGCAAGTCCTTCCGCTGATTAATTATTTCACTGTCAGGAAATTTCTCCTTCCTTCTACATTGGTTGCTGTCTGGGAAGACCGAAAGCTACATTGCTCATGTTTGTGGGGGGGGGGGGGGGGGAACCGCTAGAATCGGCCATACTTTCGTACTCCAACTGGGTTCAAATACCTGCTAAGCTACATATTTTATATCCACTTTTCAGATTAACAAGGGCCCAGCGGTTGAGTCAGGCTCCTCCTTGGGATAAGCCCACGCTCACTTTCTGCTCAGTGATGCCACTAAGCCGCTTACGGCTGAAGTGGAATAGAAGCATTTGTTGCAAATAAATGCGCCAGCCAGAGATCCAGCAGCCGCCATCCGACCATATCTGAAGAGCTCTGGAACTGGGAAAGCCACACCACACTGCTCTCCTCATATCGCGAGCCAGGACTGAGATGCACAGTGCGTGTTCCATCCGAGTTCAAGCATTAGTCCTGCCTTAGCAAAGAAAAACCGAACTTTGGGCCAGTCACCAGGAGATTGCGAGTTCTAGTACTGCCTTAGGCATGAAAGCAGAGGGATCGCTTTGGGCCAATCACTAGGAGACAGGGAGTTAAGGTCCCACCTTAGCCATGAAAGCCAGCTGTGACTTTGGGTCGATCACCAGGAGATGGTGAGTTCTAGTTTCACCTTAGGCATGAAAGCCAGATGGGTGACATTGGGTAATCACCAAGAGATGGTAAGTTCTAGTCCCACCTTAGCTATGAAAGCCAGCTATGAATTTGGGCCAATCACCAGGAGATTGTGAGTTCTGGTAGTGCCTTATGCATGAAAGTCAGCTGGATGTCTTTTGCAATAGCAATAGCAATAGCAGTTAGACTTATATACCGCTTCATAGGGCTTTCAGCCCTCTCTAAGCGGTTTACAGAGTCAGCATATCGCCCCCACAGTCTGGGTCCTCATTTCACCCACCTCGGAAGGATGGAAGGCTGAGTCAACCCTGAGCCGGTTTGAACCACTGAACTGCAGATAACAGTCAGTTGAAGTGGCCTGTAGTACTGCACCCTAACCACTGCGCCACCTCGGCAACAATCGCCAGGAGATTGTGAATTCTAGTACTGCCTTAGGCACGAAAGCTGGTTGGGTGACTTTGGGCCAATCACCAGGAGATTGTGAGTTCTAGTACTGCCTTAGGTATGACAGCGACTGGATAACTTTGGGTCAATCACTAGATTGTGAATTCTAGTATTAGGCACGAAAGCTGGTTGGGTGACTTTGGGCCAATCACCAGGAGACGGTGAGTTGTGTAACTGTGTTAGGCACGACAGCACCTGGGTAACTTTGGGCCAATCACTAGTGATGGTGAGTTCTAGTCCACCTTAGCCCTGAAAGCGAGCGGGATGATGTTGGGCCAATCACTCTCTCTCAACCCCAACTCACCTCACAGGATTGTTGTTGGGAAAACAGGAGAAGGAAGGAATATTAATCACGTTCATTATTATAAAAATAACGCAGGCAGGAGGAAGGAAGGAGGGTATAAGTGCCACCTCTTTAGTTCACCTTCCCATAATGCCGATGTGAGGACCTATCACATCCCCCAGTGCAAATGCCCCTGGACTCTACGCTGCCAGCGCCTCCAAAATCTTGTGATCCGCTAAGCCAACCATGAGAAAGACACCTCCCCATCCTCGTAAAGTCCCGTGATCCACTCCAGCCAATTAACAGCTAGGGAACTTGCTTTGAAGTCATAGAGCCTGTTCCAGTTAATTTGTACAAAGAAGCACCCATCCCCTGGGCCAGGGGTGGGATTCAGCCAATCCCAGGATTGGATCTGTTTGGGCAAACTGGATGTTAAAGTTAATTCGCCGAACCGGTAGTTGAAAGGACTGGCTGGCCGCACCCACCCCATCCAACTCCCCAGGAGTATCCATGTAAGTGGAGGGCCCGTGGGGACGCTCTGGGAGGGTGAGAAACGGGCATACCGGAAGTATCAGGAGTCCGGATTTGTGCCCTCCCGGAGGGTCAAAAACCTGGGGAGGGTGAACACCCCCCCCAACCGCCATGATGCAGGAAGCCAACTAGGCCATGCCCCCTGCCCACACCTACCCAGCAACATTGTTATAAGAACTACTAATATTTATGTGCTATCTTTTAACATTTATCACGATTCATTTAAAAATTTTAAAAATATAATCGGGGTCACTTTCCTGCCACCCCGAACCTCCTACTTCTTCTTCCGTCTCCTTTCCTCCCAACTTCCCTTCTCTGCCTCCTTCTTCCCCTCCCTCTCCCCCACTCCTCCCCTCTTCTTCCTCTTCCTAACCCTCTCCCGACTCTTACTGCCCTTCCCTTGCTTCGTCTCCTTTTCCCTTTCTTCTTTCCCTCTCTCCTTTCTCCCTCCTGAAATTTTTCAGTTCCACCTCTGGCTAGGTCTTGCCAACTTCGGCCACTTGGAGACGGGTGGACGTCCACTCCCAGAATCCCTGCAGCCAGGAGTGGAAGTCCAGATGTCTTAAAAGGCCCTATCTCTGGGAAATCTGCCTCAGTCCTTCCCACCTTGCCTTCTTTTTGCTCGTAAGTAGCCTTACGACGTTGCGGGCAAGGCTGACGGAACATCTCCTCCTTCCCATCAAGGCTTCCGATCAAACTTTCCTTCCCTGGCTGTGACTTTTTTCTTCTTTCTCCCCTTGAGGCCCATAAAAATGCACGGCACAATTCCCCTGGTAGAAGAGCTGCCAAGGCTTTTTTGAGCAAAGGCTGAATCCCGGGGAGATTAGATATTCCATTTACAAATCTCCTTCCCTGGTCACCAGATCCATATCGCCAATGTCACGCTGCGACGTCGTCTTTCAAAATAAGAACATCCCGTTAAATAGCATTCGGCCTCCTTTTGAAACAGGAAGACGGCGAACGCAAGCAAAACGGGGATTATTGCAAGGAAAAAAAAGAGCTGGCAGGGATAGAGAAAGGACATGATAGTTATATAATTAAGAAAGGGACAAGTTAGTGACGGGGAGATTTATTCTGCCTCCAAGAATAGCATGAATCGATTAATTCTCGCAGGCGACAATCTTATCACGAACAGAGTGACAGGGCCTTATCTCCCTTGTCATCCCGTCTAAGGTACAGGTCATCTTCTGCAGCGATGAAATCCAGAATTATTATGCACAATTATCTTGGTGGTTTGCCTTGCATAAAATGGGACCGAGACTACTAGGCTTAACAAAAAACAGAGGGACAGGGGGTGTTTCTTAAGTTTAAAAAAAACTGCTTAGTTCAGAGAGACTTTGTGCTGACCATTACTGCAATGTGCTCTACATGGGGCAGCCCTTGAAGAGCATTCGGAGACTTCAACTTGTCCAGAATGCAGCTGCGCGAGCGATTGTGGGTGTACCTCGATACACCCAAGTTACACCTATCCTCCGCGAGCTGCACTGGCTTCCAATTGGCCTCCGGATATGCTTCAAGGTGCTAGTTATCACTTATAAAGCCCTTCATGGTATTGGACCTGGGTACTTGAGAGACCGCCTGCTGCCAATTACCTCCCAAAGACCCATTAGATCGCACAGGGTTGGCCTCCTCCGGGTTTTGTCTACCAGCCAATGCCATCTGGCTACGACCCGGGGGAGGGCCTTCTCTGTTGTAGCTCCGGCCCTTTGGAACGAACTCCCCGCGGAGATTCGGCCCCTCACCTCTCTCCTGGCCTTCCAAAAAGCCGTCAAAACCTGGCTGTATCGGCAGGCCTGGGGTTGATGAGCTCCCTTCCCCTCTCGACAGGTGTGGTTGTTGGCTATCTTAAATGCTTGTCTTGTATTTGTATGTTCCCTTCCCCGCTTGAGTTGTTCGCCGCCCTGAGTCCCTGCAGGGAATAGGGCGGTATATAAATAAAACAAACCTCAACCTCAACCTCAAGAACAGTTGCGGGGTCCTTAGTTGCGAGTTTAGCGCAACACACACACACGCACACCAACGCAGAGTTCAGCGGACATCCTTTTGTTCAAATCAAGGGTGACATTACAGAGACAAAGGAGAGGGGAATAAAAATATCAGGCCAGAATAATTGGGAGCAGAAGTGGTATCCAGCTGGTTCTGACCAGTTCTGGAGAACCGGAAGCAGAAAATTTGAGTTGTTCAGAGAAACAACAAATACCACCTCTGACTGGCCCGGCCCCCATCTATTCTCTGCCTCCTGAGTCCCAGCTGCTTGGGAGGAAATTGGGATTTTACAGTATCCTTCCCCTGGAGTGGGGTGAGAATGAAGATTTTACAGTATCCTTCCCCTGGAGTGGGGTGAGAATGGAGATTTTGCAGTATCCTTCCCCTGGAGTGGGGTGAGAATGGAGATTTTACAGTATCCTTCCCCTGGAGTGGGGTGAGAATGGAGATTTTACAGTATCCTTCCCCTGGCATGTTCACTCCCTTGAGTTTTTATAAAAATAGGAAGGAAGGAAGGAAGGAAGGAAGGAAGGAAGGAAGGAAGGAAGGAAGGAAGGAAGGAAGGAAAGGTATAAACTGCCACAATTTTGTTAGTCACCATCCTGTAGTGCTGATGTGAGGCCAAATAAAAATGGTCCAGTATCCTGCTTGTGGTATAACATTTCTGGAGGTCCCTGGGCTCCATGCTGCCAACTCAGTGGGTTGATGGGAGTGGCATGGGAAGGATACTGCAAAATCTCCATTCCCACGCCACTCTGGGACCAGCCAGAGATGGCATTTGCCGGTTCTCCAAACTACTCAAAATTTCCGCTACCGGTTCTCTGAACTACTCAACATTTCCGCTACTGGTTCTCTGGAACCTGTCAGAACCTGCTGGATTTCACCCCTATGCCAAATCCTTCCAAAATTCCATAATTCGCTCAGCCAATCAGTATAGTAGAAGGACACTTTCCCATCCTCATAAAGCCACATGCTCCACTCCAGCCAATTAACAACTAGGGAAGCTCCCAAGATTGCTGAAAAGGTCCATGCCAGGTTGTTGGTACGAAGAAGCACCCATCCCTTAGGCCAGGGTGTTCCAACATAGGCCCTTTTAAGAAGCATGGACTTCAACTCCCAGAATTCCCACAGCCAGGCATGACTGGCTGGGGGAATTCTGGGAGTTGAAATCCAGGCATCTTAATATGGCCAAGGTTGGGGGAACGCCGGCCTTAAGCCCTTCCTTAGGCTGACAACTTGCATCTTGACAAATCAAGACCTTTCCAACTGCAGCCTCGCTTCCTGCTGTATGAATTTTGATTTACGAGATTTGTTTTTCCTCCTTGTATTCATAATGTGAAGGAAAGCAGGGAAGGACCGGGGGGGGGGACAGAAACCCGAGCCACTTGTCCATCAAAACCTGCTTCTGCATTCTACGCGCCTTCTGCTCAATTATCCGAGCCCACTCACAACAAACCTCGTGATCATTTCTTGGACGTCTTCTTCTCCTCTGCTCGTTATTTATCCTGGGGAAAATCTGTTCGGAAATAAACATGTCCGTTTGCTCCTCCTTGTCACCCACAACAACAAACAGCTGTAAGCACGGAGCAGCCAAAATAAGAAGGGAGCATCACAAGTGTCTGACCACAGAGGCTCAACGGGTTGGAACACCAGGCAGGAGGAAATCAGGGGTGTGCTGCTAGGGGGAACCTCTAGCCAAGATTCTGTGCCGTTCGGAGAACCCTCAAATCCCACTCCTGGATGGCCACGCCCAACCCACCCTACCCATCCCAGGAGTCTCCACGTGGCCCGTTTTGGATATAGGTATGTGCAGGGCGTTTGCGGAGGCTGGGGAAGGTGAAAAATTGACCTCCCAGAAGTTTGGGAAGGCCAGAGGGCTTCCAGAGGGCCACCGGAACCTGGGGGGCAGTGGTGAGTTCCTACCAGTTCGGACTGGTTCCGCCGAACCGATAGGGTTTGGCAGCCTGGATTGCTGAAACCGGCAATGACCCAGGCCTGCCACGCCCCGAACCGGTTCTCTGGATGGCGCCATAGGTGCTGCCATCTTGTTTTTTTGCTTTTGTGCATGCGCAGAGCAATTTTTTTTGCACTGTGCATGCACGCACAATGCACATCAAGTGAGTGCATAAGCGGAGTGCCCACAAGTGAACCAGCAGTAGTGACCGCCGGGACCCACTCCTTCTGGGGAGGCCATTTTCACCTTTTTGGAGGCTCGAAGAAAGCCTCTGGCACCTGGGGAGGGCAAAAACACCCCTCCTCCACTGTGGTGCAGGAGGCCGACTAGGCCATGCCCACCAAGGCCACACCCACCCAGCAACTGAGCAGAGAACCCCTTGCTAAAATTTTTGAAGCCCACCCCTGGATGTTAGCAATCTCGCGTTTGAGACTCAAGAGCTGCCCGTGGGGTGGAAGGAAGGAAGGAAGGAAGGAAGGAAGGAAGGAAGGAAGGAAGGAAGGAAGGAAGGAAGGAAGGAAAGGTATAAAGCTCCCGTCCTCTGCTTCAGCTCCTGCTGGGAACATGGAAGGAGTCCCCAACTGGACACTTCTATCACAACGTTGATGTCACCGGCTAATTCTTTCAACCCGGAAGAACCTCGGTGCTTCTAACATGAGTGCAAAAAAAAACAAATCACAAGTGTCAACCGAAATCTCACACCATCTCTAGAGTACATGCCTACAAAGATGATGGCACTGTCCCGCAGATTCACCCTGAGAGCCGAAGGCCAGGAAGTGATGGAAATGATGAGAAAAAAATTAGTCACATTCCTTCTAATAAAGTCCATCTCGATTTCCCAAGATGCACGTAACTCTGCAGTGACTCGTACCTTCGTGATCCGTGGATTGCAACTTTGAATGCAGAATTCATGCAGCTGGTATAGGGGTATGGTCACAATTGAGCTTAAAATTTCTGTGACTAAACAAGTGGGTATGTCTAGTTGTATTTTTAATATATATATATATTTGTATCCCACCCTTAATGGATGGATGGATGGATGGATGGGTGGATGGATGGATGGATGGATGGATGGATAGATGGGCAGGCAGGCAGATAGAATGAATTCTTTATTGGCCAAGTGTGATTGGACACACAAGCAATTTGTCTTTGGTGCGGATGCTCTCAGTGTACAAAAAGACAAGATACATTTGTCAAGAATCATAAGGTAAAGCACTTAATGCTAGTCATAGGGTACAAATAAGCAATCAGGAAACAATCAATATCAATCGTAAGGATACAAGCAACGAAGTCGCAGTCCTGCGGTCATAAGTGGGAGGAGATGGGCGATCGGAACGATGAGAAGACTAATAGTAAGGCAGCCTTAGTGAATGGTTTGACAGTGGTGAGGGGATTATTTGTTCAGCAGAGTGATGGCGTTTGGGGAAAAACCTGTCCTTGTGTCTAGTTGTCTTGGTGTGCAGTGCCCTACAGTGTCGTTTTTGAGGGTAGGAGTTGAAAAAAATTTATGTCCAGGATGCGAGGGGTCTGTAGATATTTTCACATTATTTTTAGAAATAACTCAAGCTGGCAAACATATCCAACAGATCTTCCTGTCAGGCCTGCAGTTATATCCCTTTTAGGATCTTTGGCCTGCCACACTCTCTCTTATTTCATTATGCTGTTTCATTAGTGGAGTAGTTGGGAGGGGAGAATAGAAAGGAGTAGAATGGTGGAATGTGTTGTTGTCATTCTTTTCTAGAAGCCCAAGGTCATCTTTTGTCTCCGCACCTCTGCACCTGACTGGAACCAGCTGGGTGGAGATGCCAGCGTGGAAGAAGAGGAGTGATGGATTTGTGAGTGTGGGGACAAGATTCATGAACTTTCAACCGGGTGGGAATCCGATGTAATTTCCAGAATTGGGATTCCACAGATGTGCTAAGATGTCTGATTTATTAAATTGGAACTTTAAGGATCGTTTTGCCTTGGACTCTGATTTAATTCTACATGATACTTGGAATGCTGGCACTTCCTCTTTTCCCCCACCCTGTGAGTGTATTGGGCTGGGAGAGGGGGGCTGGCCCAAAGTCATGCAACCACTTTCATGCCTAAGAAGAGAGTCGAACTCACCACAGTGAGCCCACAGTCACTCCGTCAGCTTTCATGTCTGAGCTGGGACTAAAATTCAGCGACTGCTGGTAATTGGCACAAGATCACCCAGCCAGCTTTCATGTCTGAGCTGAGACTAGAACTCAGGGCCTCCCAGTTTGTCGCCTGGTGCCTTAATCACTACACCAAACAAGGGCAGAAAGCGAGCAGGGTAACTCAGAACGAGCTCTAAACTTCTAAACTTCCCTTAAACATTGTCTTTTAATTACCCCATAATCCCTTGCAGGGTGGAGTTCAGGGCAACAGAATGGAGCCGAGTGTTTACTGGCCAGATGCCTTTCCTGTCACCAGTGCTGAGTTATATTCAGCAGACATAATCTCAACATGCCCAGAGAGAGAAATATCTGTCTCTACCTAGGATTGAACTTACAGCCTCTTGACTGTGAGGCGAGAGCACCGAACTTTTCTTAATATGAAGGAGAAATCAAAATAACTCCTTGAAATCACAGTGGTCTTTGGCCTGGCCACCACACTAGCATAGCCAAATCGTACCACTCCGTCATCCAAAACTGCACCATCCAGGGGTGGGATTCAAAAATTTTAGCAACTGGTTCTCTGCTTGATTTCTGGATGGGCATGGACTACTCAGCCTCCTGCATCATGGCAGGGGTATGTGTTTTCGCTCTCCCCAGGCTCCGGAGGCTTTCCTTGAGCCTCTGGGGGGATGAAAATGACCTCCCGCAGGCTCCGGAGGCCCTCCAGAGGCCGGGAACTTCCGGGAGGTCTGTTTTTCACCCTCCCAGAGCCTCCGTGTGGGCCCTGCACTTACCAGGCATCGAAAATGGGCTGCGTGGAGACTCCTGAAGAGACAGGGTGGGCGAGGCCAGCCACTCCTTGAGGCTACCGGTTTGGCGAACCAGATGTACAATTAGCATTCAGTTCGCCCAAACCGCTCCGAACCTGCTGAATCCCATCCCTGGCACCACCCAATCCTGTACAATGACATGGCGTTGCATATGACATTGGAAACTCCAGCGTAGGCGCTCGTGATTTATAGCACTTTCTAGCATCGCTCTGCGGATATATCAGCAATGAAGATGGGCTCTATCTCATCACAACAATTATAGCGATGTGAGAAGAGCACCGTAAATCACTACCCTGGGAATGACCGAAGACTACACGTTGGGCATGTTAACGCTAAGTACTTAGACCTTTGGTGGACATCCACTTGGTCAAGGAGAATTTGTTATGGGTCATGGAGAAAAGGGGAAGATGCTGAACTTTGATTGAATCGTGATGTGCACTGAACATTCTGTCCCGTGTTTGCTAATCACAGTTCTTCTTCCACTGACATGGGGTTCCTGCATCTCAAAGAGCATTCACTCCAGATACCCCTTTTCCCTGAAAACAAGACCCAACCAGAAAATAGCCCCTAGCATGGTTTTTCCAGGATCTTCATAATATAAACCCTACCCCAAAAATAAGCCCCAGTTAAGATCATCAGCCAGAAAGATGCATTACTAAATTTCCAAAAAAAAAAAAACATATTTCCCCAAAAATAAGGCCTAACTGGAAAATTAGCCCTTCTGCTGTCAGGCCTGCAGTTATATCCCTTTTAGGATCTTTGACCTGCCACACACTCTCTTATTTCATTATGCTGTTTCATTAGTGTAGTAGATGGGAGGGGGGAATAGAAAGGAGTAGAATTGTGGAATGTGTTGTTGTCATTCTTTTCTAGAAGCCAAGGTCATCTTTTGTCTCCGCACCTTTGCACCTGACCGGAAGCAACTGGATGGAGATGCCAGCGTGGACGAAGAAGATTGGACCATGTGATTGATTTGTGGGTGTGGGGACAAGATCATGAACTTTCAACCGGGTGGGAATCTGATGTAACATCCAGAATTGGGATTCCACAGATGTGCTAAGATGTCTGATTTATTAAATTGGAACTTTAAGGATCAATTTCCCTTGGACTCTGATTTAATTCTACATGATACTTGGAACGCTGACAACTGCATCATTTGGAGCAAAAATTAATATAAAACCTGGTCTTATTTTGGGGGGGAACATGGACTGTTCTGTCCCCCCTTCTTTGCTCATTCACAGACAACAGTCAGACAGACTTAAAAGGAAATAACTTTATCAGTCCTCGGCTCAGACTGGCTGCGAGCCCAAAATAAACATAAATAAAGTCTCTGGCAAGAAGATAACAGAATGCAAAGACAAAGATCTCATGGCCAAACCAGGTGTACAGAAAGAAAGCCAATCACTTCTCCAAGTGTCTCTTTGAATCAGGGTTACAGAAAGCAAATCACTTATCCAAGTGCCTCTCACAAACAAACCACGACCAATGAACCATGAACCATGAACGAATGACGAACGTTGACTTCTGCAACCAGGGAGTGGCACCATCAGTCCTTTTATCTCCAGAAGACCACATTAACGAGCCCCAGCTGCATTGTTATTCCTGCATACCAACTCAACTCACAGCGAACCTCTGATGAGTCACTACAGGTACCTTATACCTTGTGGCCATCAGTTGCAGACAGAGGGAAGAGCTGAACGAAGGAGCACAACACAGGTACTCCTCAACTTAAAACCATTCATTTAGTGACGATTCAAAACTTACATGAACTGAGGACTATGCTTTTCACACTTTCCAGAATTCTCCATGGTCACGTGATCAAAATTCAGACGCTTGGCAACTGACCCGTACTTATGACAGTTGCAGTGTCCCTGGGTCACACGATCCCCTTTTCGGAGCTTCTGACAAGCAAAGTCAACGGGGAATCCCGACTCACTTAACAACCATGTGACTAACTTAACAATTGCAGTGATTCACTTAACAACTGTGGCAAGAAAAGTCATAATGTTCACATCAACTGTCTTGCTTAGCGACCAAAATCCGGGTCTCCATTGTGGTCGTAAGTCAAGGACCACTGCTCAGATCCCTTCAGCAATGACCATGGATGGGTGTTTTTAACCTCTCTACTTCCTTTTTCTAACTCCCTGTTCTTCTCCATCCCAGCTTTCTCAGCCTCTTCCTTTGTTGTCTTGGTTACGTCTGCAGGCTGGCAATGCACTCTGCATTTTCATTTTAATAATATACTCTTGTAAAGCACAATATTTTACTTCAATTGCGTGTGTCACTGGAAAAAAATTCCTTTGGCATGGATGACATTTGTTTATCAACCAACGGAGGTTGTTTTATGCTTCTGGGTAGCTTGGAACAGCTTCGCGAACAGGACACCTCAGGAGTTTGAAATACGATCTGTATCAACTTTATATAAAACCCATAAATAACAAACATCCATCAATTCTAAAACTGCACGGGGAAGAGGAAATAATAAAAAGTGGGTGGGTTTTTCAAAAACCTGTTCGCCGCCAAGGGCCGACAAGGCGAAAGACAGCATGGAAGCGGAAATACATCACTGGGACAATAATAACAATGACAATAATAATAATTTATATGGCACGTTATCGAGTGTGCGAGTACTTTGCATACATTATCATGCAATCTTTACAATAAACCAGTGGATAGGTCCATATTTCTAGCTTCGTGCCTGCTTGTCTCGAGCCACTTAATGAACTCGGTCCAGGCGCTACAATCACTGTATGAAGCCACATTTCATTGCATTTAAATTTATGATACAGCAACATTTCCCAGTGCAATTAGTCAATGTGGGTTTTTTTTTTATTATTGCTCTGGCCACCGCTTCCTTTACAATTCTCCAAATCTTTCCTGCAGCCCAGTCGCACGCTGAAGTGATCTAAGATTGCCTAGATGCTGTAAGTTTCTAAAAATCAGTGAACATGTCAACAATTTCCACTGCCTTTTGTTACTTTGGGTCCCTGGTTCCCAGTCCAACTGACACCACAAAGATTTGGGTTTTTTTGATTGAACACTTGTGCAGAAAATAATTTTTGAGCCGTGGTGATTCATGATTCATTTATAGGTTGCATTTTGCCAGTAACAAACTGAGGCCATTTTTAAGTACATTTTGGCTCGACTTATTGGTTTAAGCTCCCGCAGATGAGGATAATTCAGCAATTGGGTTAAAATTGTTGCATAAACCCATCCTGGAGCGTTTTTAAATGTTATGATTCAGATTTTTGGCTCGAATAGAATAGAATAGAATAGAATTCTTTATTGGCCAAGTATGATTGGACACACAAGGAACTCATCTTTGGTGCATAAGCTCCAAAGAATAAAATAAATTCCGTTCATCAAGAATAAAAAGATACAACACTTAGTGATAATCATAGGTTACTAATAAGCTATCAAATTGTACTAGTAAACAAATGCACCAGTATAAATTGAAAGATACAAGCAACATGCTTATAGTCATAAGTGGGAAGAGATAGATACTAGGAAGGAAGAGAAGAAGAATAGGAATACAGTTTTAATAAATTATTTGACAGTGTTGTGGGAATTAGTTGTTACTAACCAGAAACAACCTTCCTCCCGCCTTCAATTCTGGAGCCGTCAGCAGAAATGCTGGGCTCAACTGCGGTCGTAAGTCCAAGAGCAGGGGTGGGATTCTACCGGTTCGGATTGATTCAGGCGAACCGGTAGCTCCGAAGATCAGCTGGGAGCGAACCGGTTCGCTCCCACGAGTAAATTGGCCGGCCTCTGCGCTTTATCTACCTTTATCTTCTCAGCTGAGTCGCACAGCCGAGGGGATTGCCACACCTCAGCTCTTTTCCTCCCCAAGCAGTAATCCGGAAGGTAAGTCTTCTCAAAACTGCGCGCACACATGCGGCGTGCGTTAGGCGCATGGACGAGAGAAGCGAGCGGGCGCAAAGCACGCCCTAGAGAACCGGTTGTTAAACCAGTAGCATCCCACCCCTCTTACACCCGGTTCGGTGCATGTCCAATTTTATGCGCCTGTGCTCGCTTTGCTCGTGCAAGTGCCTGAGCTGCCCCCCGTGCATGCGTGCAGTTGCCCATAAATAGGTCTGAGCATGCACAGAACATTAAAAATGGGGGGGACGTGCCACGCTGACCGGATAACCGGTTTGGAGGTGCGGCAGACCTGGGTCGCTGGTACGAACTGGTACGAACCCACCTCTGTCCAGTATTCTCTGCTGTATAATATACCTGTATTCTATGCTGGGATGTGGTTTTGTTTAAACCAGCCAGAAGATGATGACACAGAACAAGTAATTTACTCCAGCAGAAAGTTATTTTTTCCCCCCACTTTGCACTTCTAAGGTCCTTGCCAATCAGATGAGTCTGGAATAGCAATGAGCTAAACTCAGAAGTATTATTTATATCTTCCCGCAGTGAAATGTTCAACTTGAAGGGATTGGAAAGGGGGGAAAGAGAGAGGGAATCGTTTCAAAACAAAGCAAAATAAAGTGGGGGGGATTCTTCAATACATTGTGATTTCTAAACTGGAGAGAAGACAAATATGGGGGGGGGGACCCCAAAACGTTTAGGACAATTGGAGATAGTGCTGAGACAAGTTAAAAAGGATACGGAACCCAGCCTTGGAGCCTGCGCGCCTCAATTTGATTTAGGATGCTCTACTTTTCAAGATTAAATAAGAAGGTGGCTGTGATGACCCCGGGGGTGTGGCACGAAAGCAACACAACCAGAGAGCAGGTCTAGCTCCCTTTGATTGCTCCGACTGCCCCCCCCCAAACATTCCCACATTCACTACAATTCCTGGAGCAAAGCTCTCACACGGACCTTCAACAGCCTCTGGCTGTTAGTAGTCCAATAAGCCATGTTAGCCCAAACATTAACCAGGGCCAGCAGTCTAATAATCCATGTTAGCTCAAATATTAACCAGGGTCAGTGGTCTAATAAGCCAGGTTAGCCCGAATATTAACTAGGGCCAGCAGTCTAATAAACCAAGTTAGCTAAACAGTAACCAGAGCAAGAAATTCAGCAAAGCAGGTAATTCCCACAAGGCAGAGTATAGCCATCTCCAGGTGTTGGCAAGTGTACATGAGACTCCACAGATTCAGCGCTTGTTCTCGACTAATACCCCTCCCACCGGCACCTCCTTACACCTCCATCCCCAGGTGTGCCTTGTGAAAGTGGGGCGGGGCACTCTTCTCCCTTGTAGCTGGCTCAGTCTGCGTTGTTCTCGCCTTCTCTCTTCTCTCCGTGCTCTCGGATCAGGAGGGGGTGACCCTTGCTCTTCGCCTGAGCTCTGTCTCTCCTGCTCCTTCCTGTCTACAAGCCTTTCTAATCCTGAAAAGCCCTCCCTGGCCTGACTCTGCCCTTCCCCAGTTTCCTCCAAAGGAGCCACCCTCCCTATCTTTGTTGGCTCTTGTTCCAGGTCATCTTTCCCGACAGAGTCAGACTGATGGGGGCATGACAGTGATTTATAACAAACAACAAAAGCATCATCATCTTTATTTTCCGAGAAGCTTTCATAGATCTCCAAGGTGTTGCTAGAAAGAAGCAATGAAATCTGTGGTTTGGTGGCAAGTCTTTCTCAGAAATTATCCGCGATAATAACAGTATTCTGGCATTTTAGGCAAATGGTGGACAGCAATCACATTCCTTGTCATTTAACAAATGTTTTGTGATGCCCGCCGAGACATCGTGATCTGTTTCAAAGATGAGAAATGCATTCACGGAGTTTTTAAAAAGTTGCCTCCATGTGGAGCACTGCGTTTAGCATTTTGTAACACACTCGGGGAAAAAAGTTCATAAAGAATAATTTCATGCATTTAAGAGACATAGGCATGGTTTTAATGTTGACTAGAGGTCAAAGGTTAGGCTTAGACTACGCATACCAAAGAAGGAACACAACTTCACATGGATGAGTGATACATCATGCCCAAGAATGTCCAAAATCCAAAATCCAAGAGCATAATAATAAAATCTCATTTTATTCATAAATCCGTCATCTATTCAGTGAATATACGAATTGTGGAATGGTACATCCAAAGAGATCCAGACTATTAAAAGCAAGCTGCAAGTTTCAAAATCATATTATAATTGACAAGAAACCATTACGAGGTCCAGTCGGGTTCTCACTGTGTGGCAAAAACTTACTCCTAGAGGATTTTACATCTAGCATTAGAATATATTAACAAGGATAAAGTACATACTCACACAAGGATAAAATAAAGGAGCAGACAGTTAAACTCTGACAATTAACACTCCAGACTAGACCAGTTTCCCTCCGTTGGAATGTCCTCTCCAATGGATCTTGAGAGATAATCAAAAACTGTCAAAAATCTACAGAGTCAAATGCCTTTTTCAATCCGACCTCCGAGTTCACAATGCAAATACTCCATTCTTGTAAAAGTCTAAAATCACATATTTGAGCCGACAATGAGCTTCCCACTCCACAAACAATACACAATAGCAACCAAAACTGAAAAACGGACTTCTAATGAGATGACGTCGCATTAACAATTCAGTAAACCCAAAGTGAAAGTAGTTGGTTAGTACTTTCTCGGATAATAAAAGAAACTCTTGGATAATCAATAAATAAACTCTTGGGAGCATCTATAGATACACTCTTGTGGGCCACCATGTATGTTTGTGCTGAGCTTGGCCACAAGACAACTTAGGCAATGGACAATTTGTGAAGTCTTTACTGGCCCACCAAACTTTAGATCAATTGTCCAAATGCACAACCATGACTTCTGTAATAAATAAAACCGTGACCCATCAAAACCGCGCTCGACTAAGCCGCGCCCGATTAAACCCCGTCGCTGACGTCATCAACAGGGCGACAACAGCCAGCGCGGAGAAAGAAGGGCGCTTTAAATAGCGCTTTGAAAGCAAGCCGATTCAAGTTAAGGTAAGGGTTAGCTTTAGGGTTAGCTTTAGGGTTAGGTTAAGGGTTAGGGTTAGGATTAGGGTTAGGTTAAGGGTTAGGGTTAGGGTTAGGGTTAGGATTAGGTTTAGGGTTGGGTTAAGGGTTAGGTTTAGGGTTAGGTTTAGGGTTAGGTTAAGGGTTAGGTTTAGGGTTAGGTTTAGGATTAGGTTTAGGGGGGGGTTAGGTTTAGGTTTAGGGGTTAATTTTAGGTTTAGGGTTTACAGCATGCTTCTGTCTCCGCGCTGTTGTCGCCCTGTTGATGACGTCAGCGACGCGGTTTAGCCGGGCGCTGTTTAGTCAAGCGCGGTTTAGTCGAGCGCGGTTTTGTGGTGGAACCAATAAAACACCAATCTCGAGAAGATCAGGTTCCTTTCCATGCTCTGGAAAAAATGGGGAAAAAATTTACATGTCCCATATCTCCGGTTGTATTCCATGATGATTTACACAATGCCAGCTACCTAGACGGACTCTGAAGAATTTCTCAAAATCGCTTACTCTCACGTTGACCGATTTACACAGAACAACTTTCTCGTCAAACCACTAGCAAAGCTTCACCAAAAACGACGACAATCCTTGGAAAATTAGAAGCTCATCCTTCCATCGGTTCAAGACCATTAACAAATTCGACTTGCGGCGCGCCACAATCAATGACTTCACAAAATGCCAGTCTTACCTTCTTTAACTTGCCACTTTTGGTCCCCACGAAGGCCAACGAATGGTTCTTATAGACGTAGGCGATGACGGAGGTCATCCTGTCCTGGTCTTCGGTGAAGATGGGCAGTCCTCGTACCATCTCGGACACTCCGAGAGGGGCATTCATATCCAGACCGCAAAAGTTGTCATCGATGGTTAACAGCTAAGACAAAGAAGGAGGGAAGTACAGACAATATTACGTGAGAATTCTAGGTCTTGTCAAGCCCACTGGGGAACATTAAGGAATCTGGACCAAGTTATGCTACATCCAAGATGTTTAAAGGAAGTAGATTTATTCTGTTCTAAGAAACTATTCGAATCAAAACTCTCTTGCTGCTATTCCATCAAATGCTATTTAACATATGTACTTGAGAGACCGCCTACTGCCGATTACCTCCACACGACCCATTAGATCTCATCGCTGAGGCCTCCTCCGAGTTCCATCCGCTGGCCAATGCCGACTGGCCACCACGCGGAGGAGACCCTTCTCGGTGGTAGCCCCGACCCAATGGAACGATCTCCCCGTGGAGCTTCGTACCCTCACCACCCTCCAGACCTTCCGCACAGCCCTTAGAATCTGGCTATCCCATCAGGCCTGGGGCTAAAGACTGTAACCCACCCGAATGGTATGAATGTTGCGTTTTAATCATGTACTGTCTTATATGTAAAAGTCTGTTTTCCCCCCCTTCCTTTGGATTGTGAGCCGCCCTGAGTCCCCCCAGGGAAAAGGGCGGCATACAAATAAACAATCTAATCTAATCTAATCTAATATGAAAAATTGGCTGCAGGAACTGGGTATGTCTACTGTAATGAAAAGAAGGACTAGGGGAGACATGATAGCATCTTCCAATATCTCAGGGGCTGCCCCAAAGAAGAGGGAATCAAGCTATCCTCCAAAGCACCTGAGGGCAGGCGAGAAGAAATGGATGGAAACTAATCAAGGAGAGAAGCAACCTAGAACTAAGGAGAAACTTCCTAACAGCGAGGACAATGAACCAGTGGAACAGCTGGCCACCAGAAGTTGTGGGTGTTCCACTACAGGAGGTTTTCAAGAAGAGATTGGACAACTATTTAGCAATAGCAATAGCAGTTAGACTTATATACTGCTTCATAGGGCTTCCAGCCCTCTCCAAGCGGTTTACAGAGTCAGCATATCGCCCCCAACAACAATCCGGGTCCTCATTTCACCCACCTCGGAAGGATGGAAGGCTGAGTCAACCTTGAGCCGGTGAGATTAGAACCGCTGAACTGCAGATAACAGTCAGCTGAAGTGGCCTGCAGTACTGCACCCTAACCACTGCGCCACCTCGGCTCTTTGTCTGAAATGGTATTGGGTTTCCTGCTTCAGCAGGGGGTTGGACTAGAAGACCTTCAAGGTCCCTTTCAACTCCATTATTCTGTTAAGGCCGGGCAGGAATTAAAACCATGGTGACTTTTTCCCCGATGAATATGCGCAAACTGTCAAGACACGAAAGATGAGGTCTGCATATGAAGGCTTAACTAAGCTGATTTATTGCTAAAAGTCTCTGCACAGGAATCTACTCAACTCACAATCAGCACCTGGTGGGAATTAGACAAGGGTTAACAGCCCTCAAGGAGGGTTTGATTGTGTTTCTGGCTATGTAGGAATTCTAGGCTGAGCCCTCTCTTCACTCCACCTCACAGATTCTGCCACTCTTCCTCCTACACAACTTAGTAAACAGTATATCTGCTTGTTTATTTAGATGTTTGAATAATTTATATACGGATGCCCACCTCACAGCAATGACTGGTGCACAAAGCTTTTTTAAAAAAACAACAGACTTGGCCAAATAGTAGTATTTGAGGAGCCAGACAAGATGGCGTATTTGCCTGAAGCAAATGTTGCCATATGCCTCCACTGCTGCTAAAACCTGCGTTAAACATACCTCTTCAGATAACTAAACACAGCCAAAACCCATGATTTTCACAAGAAATCCTAATAAAGAGATTTGTACTTTTCCCCTCTCGTTTCCCCCATCACCACCACCACCACCACCACCCCGGTAATAAAACTAGTCTTTCGCTTATTTCAGCTTCTAGGAGAAGAGACAAGTCAGATAGAGACAGAAAGAGAAACAGAAAGAAAGCTAAAGAAAGAGAGGAAGGGAGAGAGAGAAAGGCAGAGATAGTGAGTGGGTGAGTGAAACTGAGAGAGAGACAGAGACAGAGAGACACAGAGGGAGAGAGAGAGAGACAGACAGAAAGACAGAGAGTTAAGGAGTGAGTGAAATTGAGAGAGTGCATTGTAGAGAGGGAGGGAGAGAGAGAGAGAGAGAAAAAGACAGACAGACAGACAGACAGAAAGAAAGAAAGAAAGAAAGAAAGAAAGAAAGAAAGAAAGAAAGAAAGAAAGAAAGAAAGAAATTGAGTGTATATTGGAGAGGGAGGGTGGAAGGAAGGAAGAAGGGGAAGGGAAAGAAAGAAAGAAAATCAAAGAGTGAGTAAGTGAAATTGAGAGTATATTGTAGAGAGAAAGTGAGACAGACAGACAAAAAGAAAGACAGACAGACAGAAAGACAGAGAGTGAATGAGTGAGTGAAATTGAGAGCGTATTGGAGAGAGAGAGAGAGAGAGAGAGAGAGAGAAAGAAGAAGAGTGAAATTGAGAGAGTGTATTGTAGAGAGAGAGAAAGTGACAGACAAAAAGAAAGATAGACAGACAGAAAGACAGAGAGTGAATGAGTGAGTGAAATTGAGAGAGTGTATTGGAGAGAGAGAGAGAGAGAGAGAAAGAAAGAAAGAAAGAAAGAAAGAAAGAAAGAAAGAAAGAAAGAAGGATAGAAGGAAGGAAGGAAAGAAGGAAAGAAATTGAGAGTGTATAGGGGAGGGGGGAGGGAGGGAGGAAGAAGGAAGGGAGGGAGGGAAAGGGAAAGTGAAAGGGAGAGAGGGAGAGAGAGAGAGAGAGAGAGAGAGAGAGAGAGAGAGAGAGATCTACATGGGTGATCCTTGAGAGCCCTGAAGGTTGAACATAGAACATAGAATAATGATGAAGCTTCATTGACAAGACATACGCTTGGTAAGGATGCATCGCATTATCCAAACAGACCTCCATCCCCATAAGGGAAGGCAGAGGAGAAACTGGCATTTAGAACTGGGTCCTCCTCGACCTTCACATGTGTCAGTCATGCAAAGATTTTTACGGGCTGTTATTTTACATCTCCAAGTCCCAACAGAGGAACTTTAACCTTGGAGCTAAGAGGCTTTTTATTCAGATGTAATTTAGGCAGGAACAGAACTGAGTTCCTCAAATTTATTAGCTTTCATGTCTGTGGCTATTCGGGGTTTCTTTCCTCGTTTTATTACACAAACTCACACGCGCGCACAACCAGCCCCAGATCAAAGGACCAGTTTCAGGTTTCCAGAGACCTGGAGAATCTTAATGCACCGCAAACTTCAAGGCCTGCCTTTGCTACAATCACACTTTCCAACACATGGCTCCAGGCAAAAATATCACCGACACTGTGCATTATAAAATGTTTTCGTTTCCTAAAGGGGGAAAAAATTGCATTTCTTGCAGGGACAGAAGTTTTATTCTCTGGCGCTTCCAACTGCCCTTTGGCATCATTTGCATGTCGTATATAAAAACAACAAGGTCATTATTGGTTTTTCCCATTCTTCCTTGGAGAAAATACATATCCGTTTAGCCCAGAGGTCTTGAATACATCTGCAGCAGAAAAGTCTACCTAATTTATATCAATCTATGGCTGTGATTTGAAATCAGATTTCCTACCAGTGTTTTTAGAAGCTGCTTTTTTTTAACCTGTTCCTAAAGAATAAGGTAAAGGGATTAATGTGTAGATAATTTGACTGGCCACGCATACCTACATAATGGATACTAACTGTTATTGTTGTAAGGTTAAAAAAAAATTCCATGGAAATGACTATGCCAGAAACGTCGCACTGTGTCCAACGTTTTTAATGTTTACCTAATAAAAACTTTAAAAAAAAAAGAATAAGGTAAAGGTTCCCCTCACACATATGTGCTAGTCGTTCCTGACTCTAGGGGGCGCTGCTCATCTCCGTTTCAAAGCCAAAGAGCCAGTGCTCTCCGAAGACATCTCTGTGGTCATGTGGCCGGCATGACTAAACACCGAAGGCACATGGAACGCTGCTACCTTCCCACCAAAGGTGGCTCCTATTTTTCTACTTGCATTTTTTGTATTTTTGAACTGCTAGGCTGGCAGAAGCTGGGACAAGTAATGGGAGCTCACTCCGTTACGTGGTGCTAGGGATTCGAACCGCCGAACTGCCGACCTTTCTGATCGACAAGTTTAGCGTCTTAGCTAAACTGAGCCACTGAGCCATCGTGTCCCTATTCCTAAACAATAGTCACCAACCAATAGTCTAATTAAGCAAACTAATTGTCTCCTCCTCCACTCCCCTTTCGCTCCTCTTTTATTTCCTCTGGGAGGGGCCATTCACCGTCCACCTGTGGCTTTGCTCCCAAGTCGACCCCTGTTCTTTAGCTGTTCCCTTCGTCTGGCAGCTCTGTGCATGTGCACACTGGGAACAGGCTCCAGCTGTTCTTCTGCCTCACTGATGTCTGACTTCGAAGGCAGCTGATAACTGGCACAGGGCTCTGGCCCCCTCTCTGCCTCCAACACAGAGCCCTCCTCAGAGCCTTCCCCAGACTCCAGGACTGGCCCAGGTTCCTCCCCAACCTCCTCACTGTCCGGATCTGCTGCCAGCTCTGCTGGTCGCTGGCGAGCCACAACAGGGACATTAATAACATTAACAGAAGAGCCGAGGTAGCACAGTGGTTAGGGTGCAGTACTGCAGGCCACTTCAGCTGACTGTTATCTGCAGTTCAGCGGTTCAAATCTCACCGGCTCAAGGTTGACTCAGCCTTCCATCCTTCCGAGGTGGGTGAAATGAGGACCCAGACTGTGGGGGCGATATGCTGACTCTGTAAACCGCTTAGAGAGGGCTGAAAGCCCTATGAAGCGGTATATAAGTCTAACTGCTATTGCTATTGCTATTGCTAATAAACACCTGTTAAGTGTGCCTGTGAATGAGCAGGACACCATTTGGCTCTCCGGAAGCCACTTATTTCCTTGAAACGGTGGTCAAGTTGTAGATGCTTAGTAAGATTCTCTAGGCTGCGACAACTTCTTCCAACTGCAGAGACGATGGCTCCTGTTCGCTTGGTAGGAGAAGAGAGTCTTCAAGAAGAGTAGCGTCATGTTGAGGAAGAGGCAATGTTGGAGAGAGGAACACCCATCTTCTTGAACTAATTATACTAATTATGCTCTTCCAGGGAGCTGAGGACTCTTGGTTTTGAGTGATTGGATAATTAGAAACACAAATAGAAGGGCTTACGACGAACAGGTAGGATGCATGGGAATTGATCTACCTGATGCAAAGTTTATAGGCATCAGCGTCCATCAGGGGGGCCTCCAAACTTGGCCACTTTAAGACTTGTGGACTTCAACTCCCAGAATTCCTCAGGTAGCCACGCCGACAAGTCTTAAAGTGACCAAGTTTGGAGAGCCCTGATCTGGACAGCCTGCTGGGATAATGCAAGAGAGGAGCTGGTACTCCCGAGTTCTTGTTGGCACCAAGGATCTCAGCAACGAGTCCCAGAGATCATCCTCAAAGTGCTAATTAGCAGGTGGGAGGTGAAGAATGCCAGGGTAGCTTTCACAGAAATGCTTCTTGTTCCAACCGTTCTTCATAAGTCCAATAAACCTGAAACCATCAACGTCTAGACTAGGGTGTGTCACCTGAACCTTGACCACCTGAAGATGTGTAGACTTCAACTCCCAGAATTCCCCAGCTAGTTGCTGATGTATTGTGAGTGGCTGCTTGAGATGGCCTTCCGGTTACATGACCACCAAGCCATGCCCATACAGTCACATGACCACCAAGCCACACCCATGTGGTCTCATGACCACCAAGCCATGCCCATCCAGTCACGACCACCAAGCCATGTCCATCTGGTCACATGACCACCAAGCCATGCCCATCCGGTCACGACCACCAAGCCACGCCCATGTGGTCTCATGACCATCGAGCCACGCCACTCAGTCACATGACCACCAAGTCATGTCCATCCAGTCACATGACCACCAAGCCATGTCCATCTGGTCACATGACCACCAAGCCACGCCCATGTGGTCTCATGACCATCAAGCCACGCCACTCGGTCACATGACCAACCAGCCATGTCCATCCAGTCACATGACCACCAAGCCATGTCCATCTGGTCACATGACCACCGAGCCACGCCCACTCAGTCACATGCCCACCAAACCATGCCCATCCGGTCACATGACCACCAAGCCACACCCACAAAGCCATGGCCACAGAACCGATAGGGGGGAAAATTTGGAATTTCACCACTATCTCAACATCTTTTTTGCATCATGGTGAAAAAGCAACATAAATCTGTACAAAGAAGATGGGCTTTCCTTGAACCAAAATGGAACCAGGGTGCAGGTACATAACCTCAAAACAAATGGATATGGCCAGCATTGATGCACACTCATGGGTCACAGGTGGGTTCCTATCGGTTCAGACCGGTTTGGATGAGTAGGTAGTAACTTGGCTGGCCACACCCCCAAACCGGTTCTATTGGTGATGCCATGGGCATCTTGTTTCTTGTTTCAGTTTTTAGCCTACTCTGCATGCTTGCGTAGTGCGCATCAAGCGTGCGCGGCCCCTGAAGCGCATCCCTGAGCAAACTGGCAGCAAAAGAAGTCGGAACCCATCCCTGGAATTGGTGAGCCTGACTTCATAGACAAAAAAGGCAGCGAAAAAGGCTCATGCCAATATCAGGAGAAAGGACATGATGTTTGAGGGTTTCTATGCCAACCGTAGAAACCTCTCATCCAAGATGTGGAAGTTGGCGATGAATGAGAGCATGAATACAACGGGGGGGGGTAGGGAAATTTGGTGGAACAGAGAGAGGTGGGGCAGTGGTGGGATTCAAAAAAATTTACTACCGGTTCTGTGGGCATGGCTTGGTGGACGTGGCATGTTTTGGGTGGCGTGGTTGGTGGGCATGGCAGGGGAAGGATACTGCAAAATCTCCATCCCCTCCCCACTCCAGGGGAAGGATACTGCAAAATCCCCATTCCCTCTCCATTCCAGGGGAAGGATACTGCAAAATCCCCATTCTCTCCCCACTCCAGGGGAAGGATACTGCAAAATCCCCATTCCTTCCCCACTCCAGAGGAAGGATACTGCAAAATCCCCATTTCCTCCCTACTCCAGGGGAAGGGTACTGCAAAATCTCCATTCCCTCCCCACTCCAGGGGAAGGATACTGCAAAATCTCCATTCCCTCCCCACTCCAGGGAAAGGATACTGCAAAATCCCCATTCCTTCCCCACTCCAGGGGAAGGATACTGCAAAATTCCCATTCCCTCTCCATTCCAGGGGAAGGATACTGCAAAATCTCCATTCCCTCCCCACTCCAGGGGAAGGATACTGAAAAATCTCCATTCCCTCCCCACTCCAGGGGAAGGATACTGCAAAATCCCCATTCCTTCCCCACTCCAGGGGAAGGATACTGCAAAATCCCCATTTCCTCCCTACTCCAGGGGAAGGGTACTGCAAAATCTCCATTCCCTCCCCACTCCAGGGGAAGGATACTGCAAAATCCCCATTCCCTCCCCACTCCAGGGGAAGGATACTGCAAAATCACCATTCCCTCCTGATCAGCTGCGACTCGGGAGGCAGAGAATAGATGGGGGCAGGGCCAGCCAGAGGTGGTATTGGCCGGTTCTCCAAATTAAAATTTCCACGACCGGTTCTCCAGAACCGGTCAGAACCGGCTGAATACCACCTCTGAACGACAGATCTTTAATGCCAACTTCATAGAAAGGGCGACAAAGAACACATTGGAAAGGTGTTGTGTTTCATATTCTTGGGTATCTTCTGCTTGTAATCAATTCAGAAGCATCTGACTGGCCATCGCACAAGACAAAATACTCAACCACATTGGAATCCCCACATTTTTATGAAGAGGGAAATGAACCTTCGGCTAACGTGATGATCTCCTTCCTCCATTTCAATGGAGGAACTCAATCTCTGCATCCTCATAAAAGATATTCTTAGCCTATGACCTCTTCCAAATTGGTCTGAATCAGACAAAAAAGGAGGACATGGGAGAGAATATTTGTAGCTCAGGGCTAAACTGTGGGGTCCTTGGTGCTCTCTGAGCTTGGCTGTTTTCTTGCAGACATTTCATGACCCAACTAGGTAACATCATCAGTGCTAGAAGGGAATGTGGTTTGAGGAACGGGGGAGAAGGAGAAGGGGAGGAGGAGGAGGAAGAAGAAAAGGAAGAGGAATAGCAATAGGAGGAGGACTATGGGATCCTTGGGACTCTGTGAGCATGCTTGTTTTCTTGTAGATGTTTCATAACCCAACTAGGTAACCTTATCAGTGCTAGAAGGGAGTGAAGAAGGAGTGAAGGGAAGTAGCAAGAGGAAGAGGAGGACTGTGGAGTCCTTGATGCTCTCTGAGCTTGGCTGTTTTCTTGGAGACGTTTCATTACCCAACTAGATAACATTATCAGTGCTAGAAGGGAGTGGGAGAGGAGGAGGAGAAAGAGGAGAACTGTGGGATCCTCCATGCTCTCTGAGCATGGTTATTTTCTTGCAGACATTTCATGACCCAACTAGGTGGCATCATCAGTGCTAGTAGGGTTTGCTCTCTATTTAAATACACAATACACTGACTTCCTCTATCAGTGTTGGTGGGAGTGTTGTTAGTTCCTTGGCAGCTCACACCAACACTCAGAGGACAAACTCATATATAAACAGAGACCATCTGCACTTCTAGGCTCACCGATGTTTATTTCTATTTATTGGAAATATTTTGTTGCACTTTTCCAATTGAACAAAAGGGTTTTTTTCAGATGTCTTCAATGAAAAAGACACGAAAGGAGGAGCAGAGAGGTCATTGCCAGCTCTCTCTTTAATGCCACTCAAGACACAAAACGCTCCGGTCCCACCCCACTTCTGGATCGGTGGGTGTGAAATTCGCACACACGTCTCAGCGCCAGCCCAGGTGCGTCAGGAAACCTAGCGCAGAGCGTTCCCTCTGCCAAGGAGCAATTAGCATAATTATTATTTTGTTTCCCAGTCAAAATTGTAACTTGGGCTCCTGAACACCGCGCCACGCACACAAATAAATGAGCTTTTTAGAAAATCGAAACCACAACAGAAAGCAATCATATTTTTTGTGTGTCTGTGTGAGTTTTCATCCAGGGATCACGGATCCGTCACCAAGGACCAAATTGTTAAGACGAGAAAGGAAGTTAAAACTGAAAATGGGGAAACGTCAATCGGGCTATGAGAAAATAAAGGATGGATCAAAAGCAGTGTCTGTGTGGGACACAGCCAAATTTTTTTTTATCAACACAGCAAATGAAGCTCCGCCTATTCTTTAGGGGCGGGGCTTTTAAGCTCCCACCATCTTGAATTTTTTGACTACATCTAGGAATAGTGCCAGGCGTAACCCTAGACTTTTAGTCCTTCGTTTATGACCGTAATTGAGGTAGTAAGTCATGTGAGAGTTGCAAAGCGGGTCACCGTGTGACCGACCCACGCTTATAACCTCTTCCGCCATGGTTGTTAAGGAAATGCAGCAGCTGTAAAGCAACGCCGTCATCATAAGCAAAGCTAAGGTTGTTAAATGAAGCATTGTATTTTTTTAACAGGGGAATCTGTTTGCTGGAAACTGGAAGTGAATGTTGATTTCTCACAAAATGGGTAAATTGTGATCATGTGATTGTGGGGCACTGCAAATTGGCTTCATATGTGGCTGGTTGCCAAGCAGTCCTCAAAATGACCATGGTGGGTGTGTGTGTGAGAGAGAGGGAGGGAGGGGAGGGGGAGAGAGAGAGAGAGAAAGAGAGAGGGGGGGAGGGAGAGAGGGGGAGGGAGAGAGAGAGAAGTCACAATTTCAAAATCGTGTCGTAAATAGCTTTTGGGGTGGGGGGTCTATTGCAACTTCAAATGGCTTTTAAGCAAATGGGCATAAGTCGATACAGGTATAATTAGTTGCAGTCTGGGGGAAAAAAAGGAAGGAAGAGAGATATGGAAGAAAAGAAAGGGAGGAAGGGGAAGGAAGGAAGGAAAGAAAGAAGAAAAGAGAGAGAGAAAGAAAGAAAGAAAGAGAGAGAGAGAGAGAGAGAGAGGAGGAAGGAAGGAAGGAAGGAAGGAAGGAAGGAAAAAAGAAAGAGAGAAAGAAAGAGGAGGAATGAAAGAAAGAGAGAAAGAAAGAAAGAGAAAGAGAGAAAGAAAGAGAGGAGGAAGGAAAGAAAGAGAGAGAGAAAGAAAGAAAGAAAGAAAAAGAAAGAGAGAGAGCGGAGGAAGGAAGGAAAGAAAGAAAGGGAAAAAGGAAGAGAGAAAGAAAGAAAGACAGACAGAAAGAAAGAAAAAGAGAGAGAGGAGGAAGGAAGGAAGGAAGGAAGGAAGAAAGAAGGAAGGAAGGAAAAAAGAAAGAGAGAAAGAAAGAGAGAGGAGGAACGAAAGAAAGAGAGAGAGAAAGAAAGAAAAAGAAAGAGAGAGAGGAGGAAGGAAGGAAGGAAAGAAAGAAAGGGAAAAAGAGAGAAAGAAAGAGAGGAGGAAGGAAAGAAAGAGAGAGAAAGAAAGAAAGAAAAAGAAAGAGAGAGAGAGGAGGAAGGAAGGAAAGAAAGAAAGGGAAAAAAGAAAGAGAGAGGAGGAAGGAAGGAAGGAAAGAGAGAGAGAGAGAGAGAAAGAAAGAAAGAAAGAAAGAGAAAGAGAGAAAGAAAGAGAGGAGGAAGGAAAGAAAGAGAGAGAGAAAGAAAGAAAGAAAGAAAAAGAAGGAGAGAGAGCGGAGGAAGGAAGGAAAGAAAGAAAGGGAAAAAGGAAGAGAGAAAGAAAGAAAGACAGACAGAAAGAAAGAAAAGAGAGAGAGGAGGAAGGAAGGAAGGAAGGAAGGAAGGAAGGAAGAAAGAAAGAAAGAAGGAAGGAAGGAAAAAAGAAAGAGAGAAAGAAAGAGAGAGGAGGAACGAAAGAAAGAGAGAGAGAAAGAAAGAAAAAGAAAGAGAGAGAGGAGGAAGGAAGGAAAGAAAGAAAGAAAGGGAAAAAGAGAGAAAGAAAGAGAGGAGGAAGGAAAGAAAGAGAGAGAAAGAAAGAAAGAAAAAGAAAGAAAGAGAGAGGAGGAAGGAAGGAAAGAAAGAAAGGGAAAAAAGAGAGAAAGAGAGAGGAGGAAGGAAGGAAAGAAAGAGAGAGAGAGAGAGAAAGAAAGAAAGAAAGAAAGAAAGAAAGAAAGAAAGAAAGAAAGAAAGAAAGAAAGAAAGAAAGAAAGAAAAGGAATTATCCAGCTCCCTGTGGGTTCTGCAATTGTGGGTCCAAATAAGGGACTTGGCCCCAGGACAGAAGTGAAACCCATCCAAGACCATTACCGCATTCCCAAACAAAGTCCTTATTGTACCAACTGGGCTGCGCCTTGACCCCGAGGCCAGCCCTGCCTAAAATAGCCTCTAATCCCCTCTATGAATAGCCTCACCATCGCTGCCCCCGGCATGCCAACTCTCCAATAACTCTCGTCCTTTGACCTTTCCTCTTTCTTTTTTCATTTCGCTGGCCGGCCATCTTGCAAAGTTGCAAAGCCGCAAGGCAGCCCAGGAGATCGGAGGTCAAGATTGGACTCCCTAAGTGATCCGTCAAGAGCTCTTTGAGGACAGCAGGCTCAACACACACACACCGAGAATCAAGCACGGGATCACTCCAGTGGTGGGCTCCAGGCAATACGGCACGATACAGGCATACCAGTAGTAGCCGGCAGCAGCGGCCACCGTACCACTATGGTGGCTCGTTTGGCCCACCCACCCGCCCACCTTCTATGGCTGTTTATAACGCGACCGGCCAATTGCACACACATGCACACCACTGCCGAGCAGCTGGGTGTCGCAGGGCGGTGGCGTACGCAGGTGCGTGCAGCGCACATGCCTGACCAGGACATGAGGCCCTGTTAGCAGCGCACCGGTTGCGATGGGATCCGCACCACTAGATCACTCCCAGCTTCTTCTCATCCACTTCTCCAACTGCGGTCTCCCTGGGGGAAAGTCGGCGACAAGAATGAGTGAAGGAACAATGAACAGAAGTCTGGAGACAACATCGTACAATGAACGGTTGCGGGAACTGGGTACGCCTAAGTCTAACGAAGAGAAGGACTGGCGTGACAGGATAGCTGTCTTCCAATACAGGTAGTCCTTGACGAGGCGTGGGTTATAGTCGGCGTTACTGCCGGTTCGCTCGTGGGCGTGCTTTGCGTACGCTGGATACGCTCTGTGCGTGCATGCACAGTTCAAAGGAAATTGTTCTACACAGGCACAGAACTCAAAAACAAGACGGCGGCAGTGACTGCGGCGACTGGGGAACCGGTTCAGATACATGGCCAGCCTGGGTCGCTGCTGGCTCTGCGACCCAGGCCAGCATGCCACTACCAGGTCGGCCAAACAGGGCTGAACCGGTAGGGACCCATTACTGTCTTCGACTTACAACAGTTCGAAGTTACAACGGCACTGAAAAATGCCAGAGCAGAAAACATCCAGCAGGAAGCACAACTCCACAACGCAGTCCTTTCAGCGGTTCCACAAAGGCTCCCCACCCATTTGCATCACTCAGGTGACCTCGAGGACACAGAGAAACCTCCAAGTGGCCTCAAGGATTCTCAGACAGGATGCAAACAGCCAGCTGTCTGCAAGGAGTATCAATCCTTCCATTCCTCACCATCCAAGAGCTGAAGAAGCTTCTTGAATGAGAAGCGAAATGTCTTCAAAGAGAAAAAGCAAGAAAGTCCAGTTACCTCTTGAAAAAAGCACCTTTGGGACAACCATGATCTAGATGACTGAGTGTCCCCACAGATTTTAGCCACTTTGGGCTGAACACCCTTGGAATGGTGTGGGAGTGTGAACAAATTTCCACAAAAATTGCAGGCTACAAGGAACCAGGAACACTACTCAGGTGACCTAGAAGGCACACAGACAAACCTCGACAACTCTCTAAAAAGGTAAAGGTTTCCCTCGTACATACGTGCTAGCTGTTCCTGACTCTAGAGGGTGGTGCTCATCTCCGTTTCAAAGCCGAAGAGCCAGCGCTGTCCGAAGACGTCTCCGTGGTCATGTGGCCGGTATGACTCAATGCCAGAGGCGCACGGAACGCTGTTCCCTTCCCACCAAAGGTGGTTCCTATTTTTCTACTTGCATTTTTTAACCTGCTTTCGAACTGCTAGGTTGGCAGAAGCTGGGATAAAAGTAACGGGAGCTCACTCGGTTAGGCGGCGCTAGGGATTCGAACCGCCGAACTGCCGACCTTTCTGATCAACAAGCTCAGCGTCTTCAAGGAATACTAATCCTTCCATTCCCCACCATCCAGCCAGAGCTGAAGGAGCTTCTTGGATGAGAAGTGAAACTTCTTCAAAAGAAAGAAGACCAGTTGCCTCTTGAAAAAAGCCCCTTTGGGGCATCTATGTTCTATGATTCTCCCAAGCGGAGCCGACTCACAGCCTGCACAGACCCACATCAATCCACTCCGTCTGGGAGGGCTCTTCTGTCCCCAAAGCATAAAGAGATGAGTTAATCTGGGCTTGCTTGGAGGGCAGCGAGTTTGCTCAAAATAGCCCAGACAGAGGAGCCTCAGTTAGTGCCCCGGGGGGCTTCATCCTCAATCAGCAAGCTGTGTAAACTGGAATAGGAGTAAAACAAGGAATTAAGACCCAGGAATGTTCGAAAGAGGAAGATTGGGGTGGGGGGTAACCAGTTAAAGAGGCTCAAAATGTTTGCCTCTGCAGCGCCTTAAGACAAATTGGAAACATGATTTTCCCTGCTGGCAGAAACATTCGGAGATCTACAGAGTGGACCGACGTAGTAAAAACCAGACAGATTGTGTAAAGGTAAAGGTTCCCCTCGCACATATATGCTAGTCGTTCCCGACTCTAGGGGGCGGTGCTCATCTCTGTTTCAAAGCCGAAGAGCCAGCGCTGTCCGAAGATGTCTCCGTAGTCATGTGGCCGGCATGACTCAACGCCAAGGCGCACAAAACGCTGTCCCCTTCCCACCAAAGGTGGTTCCTATTTTTCCACTTGCATTTCTACATGCTTTCGAACTGCTAGGTTGGCAGAAGCTGGGACAAGTCGCGGGAGCTCACTCCATTACGCGGCACTCGGGATTCGAACCACCAAATGGCCGACCTTTCTGATCGACAAGCTCAGCGTCTTAGCCGCTGAGCCACCACGTAGTAGCGTGTAGTGCACCCTACACACTAACCCTGTGTTTAAAAGTCACGACTTAACTGTGCAAACATCCAGGCAGTTCTCTTAGAAAGGACAGGTAGCCCTCGACTTACAACCTTTCATTTAGTGACCATTCAAAGTTACAACGGCACTGAAAAAAGTGACATGACTGTTCTTCACACTTACAACGGTTGCAGCCTTGCCATGGTCACGTGATCAAACTTCGGATGCTTGGCAAGTGGTTCAACCCAAAGTTGCCCCAATGAGGTTCATTGGTGACGGGGCTAGACTAGAAAGGGGAGAGGACCCAGGTTTGAATCCCCTCCCAGCCGGATGCTCTACATGGCCTGTCAGGTAGGGGCCTTTTGACTTCTCCATCTACAATTAAGAGAGCAACTGGGCCACCTAGCCCATAGGACAACTGCAGTGATTTCCTTAATAATGTTGGCAAAAGTCATAACATCAGGCATAATTCTCTTAATTGTCTTGCAGTGGAAATTCTGGTTCTATCTGTGGTCATAAATTGAGGATTAACTCCAACCCCCTCTTGAGAGAGAGAGGGAGAAGAAAGGGAGAGATTAAAAATGGAAAGTAAAACAAACTAGAATTAAGAGAGTAACGGGGCCAGAGTCATCCAGGCAGGCAGGCAGGCAGGCAGGCAGGCAGGCAGGCAGACAGACAGACAGATAGACAGACAGACATTAAAAATGAAAAGTAAAAAAGTCTAGAATTAAGACAGCAATAGACCAGTCAAGATAGAAGATGGATGGATGGGATGGGATGGGATGGGATGGGAGGGTGGATGGATGGGATAGATGGGATGGAGGGATGGAGGGATGGATGGAATGGATGGATGGAGGGATGGAGGGATGGGATGGAGGGATGGAGGGATGGATGGAATGGATGGATGGAGGGATGGAGGGATGGGATGGAGGGATGGGATGGATGGGATAGATGGATGGATGGGATAGATGGATGGGAGGGATGGGATGGATGGATGGATGAATGGATGGATAGATGGGATGGATGGATGGATGGATGGGATGGATGGATGGATGGGATAGATGGATGGGAGGGATGGAATGGTTGGATGGATGGATGGATGGATGGATGGAATGGATGGATGGATGGAATGGATGGATGGATGGGATGGGTGGGATGGGTGGGATGGATGGGATGGATGAATGGATGAATGGATGGATGGATGGATGGATGGAATGGGATGGATGGAATGGGATGGATGGATGGATGGGATAGATGGAATGGACGGATGGATGGATGGGATGGATGGATGATAGACAGGCAAGCAGACAGATGACCTCTGTTGCTCTCTTAATTCAAGATTTTTCCACATTCCATTTTTAAGAGAGGGAGTGTGGGAGTGAGAGTGGGGGGAGGGAGGGAGGTAATACTCAATTTATGACCAGAATTGAAACCAGCATTTCCACTGCAAAACAACTGACTGAATCATGCCCTGATTGTATGACTTTTGCCACGGTTACTAAGCGAATCGCTGCCACCGTCCGCCCACCTTTAAAGCCTGATGTCTGGGGGAACCCTGGGAGTGGAAGCCCACCCATCTGAACGGCCGAAAAACGTTGTTTTAGCAGATTGCTCGAATCCACCCCGAAAACCTTGGCTACCAGGGCTCCCTGGCCGTGTCTAAACTGAAAGGAGTCTGTTCTGCAGGAAGCCTCTTGCCAATCTTTTGTCTCTGCAACAGTTTGTAGCAGCAGCTGCAATCTGACTCGTGCAAAGGCTGCCCCAGTTCCCAGACTCTTCTTCCCAGCTGCTGCGCCAACAGCACAGCACGGCGGAGTTGCCGGCTTCTTTTTTTCCCCCTGGCTTGCTTCGTACTGTCACAGCTGCTGCTCCGAATCGGCAGCGAAGAGTCTTCCAACTCGTTCCTTGAAAGTCGCGGTTTGATATTTCAGGCTCAGCCTCTTTCCCTCTGGCTCTCGTCTCCCCCGGAAGCCAGAGGGACAAAACACAGCAGCGGATCTGGGCCTCCGACGGTTTACATTCCCTTCATGAAACCGACGAAGAAAGATGGTTCTCTAGCAACAGCAATAGCGCTTAGACTTATATGCCACTTCACACAGCGGTGGGTTTCACGTTTTGTCGCCACCGGTTCACCCCCACCCACCCACTCGGCGCGCCCACTCGCTTCACACGTGCCTCTTCCGTGCATGTGCTTTGCTCGCATGTGTGCCTTCTGCACATGTGCCCAAATAGGACGGCACAGAGTTGGGGCGTGGGGGCAGGCCCACCCAACAGTTTTCGCAACCGGTCCAGGCAAACCAGTCTGAACCGGCTGAATACCACCTCTGGCTTCACAGTATTTTACAGCCCTCTCTAAATGGCTTAAAGAGTCAGCGTATTGCCCCTCACAATCGGGGTCCTCATTTTACCAACCTGGGAAGGATGGAAGGCTGAGTCAACCCTGGATCGAACTCCAGGCAGTGGGCAGAGTTTGCCTGCAATACTGTGTTCTAACCATTGCAACACCACAGAGAGATGATAAATAGCAATAGCAATTAGACTTATATACCGCTTCACGGTATTTTGCCGCCCTCTCTAGATGGTTTAAAGAGTCAGCCTACTTGCCCCCAACAATCTGGGTCCACATTTTACCCACCTCAGAAGGATGGAAGGCTGAGTCAACCTTGAGCCGGTCAGGATCGAACTCCTGGCAGTCGGCAGAGTTTGCCTGCAATACTGCATTTTCACCACTGCGCCACCACAGATAGATGATAGCTAGATAGCAATAGCACTTAGACTTAAATACCGCTTCACAGTGCTTTGCAGCCCTCTCTAAGTGGTTTACAGAGTCAGCCTCTCTTGCCCCCAGCAATCTGGGTCCTCATTTGCCAATTTCTTAAGGATGGAAGTCTGAGTCAACCTCAAGCCTGTCAGGATCGAACTGCTAGCAGGGGACAAAATTTGCCTGCAATACTGTAGTCTCACCACTGTGGCACCAGGGCTGAGGATATAAATATGAATCAGTTGCCAAGCATCTGGATTTTGGTCATGTGACCACGGGGATGCTGGTAAGTGTGAAGATGGTCATGAGTGTGAAAAACAGTCGTCGCTCCTTTTTTTCAGTGCCCCTGGAACTTTGAATGGTTCCAGGCTGGCAGCCAAGAACTACAAGGGATCGACGGAGGCCAAAGCTGTAACTTGTTTAGCATTACACAAATTATACAATTTTCAGTAGGTGTCGATTTATAATCGCAATTGAGCCTGGAATGATGGCTGTAAGTCACACGGGTCATTAAACGGGTCATCTCATGATTGTGCCCAATTTTATGACTCTTTTTTTTGCGGTAGTCGTCATTAATTGTATGCAGCAGTCGTTAAATGAATGTGGTGGCCGTTAAATGAATGCAAGAGCCATAAGTGAATGCAACAATGATTAAATGAATGAAGCAATCATTAAGTGAATAGCACTTAGCCATAGCATTTAGATTTATATACCGCTTTACAGCCCTCTCTAAGCATTTAGACTTATATACCGCTTTACAGCCCTCTCTAAGCATTTACTTATATACTGCTTTACAGCCCTCTCTAAGCATTTAGACTTATATACCGCTTTACAGCCCTCTCTAAGCATTTAGACTTATATACCGCTTTACAGCCCTCTCTAAGCATTTAGACTTATATACCGCTTTACAGCCCTCTCTAAGCATTTACTTATATACTGCTTTACAGCCCTCTCTAAGCATTTAGACTTATATATCGCTTTACAGCCCTCTCTAAGCATTTAGACATATACTGCTTTACAGCCCTCTCTAAGCATTTAGACTTATATACTGCTTTACAGCCTTCTCTAAGCATTTAGACTTATATACCACTTTGCAGTGTTTTACAGCCCTCTCTAAGCAGTTTACAGAGTCAATCTATTGCCTTCAACAATCTGGGTCCTCGTTTTACCCACCTCGGAAGGATGGAAGGCTGAGTCAACCTTGAGCTAGTCAGGATTGAATACCAGGCAGTGGGCAGAGTTTGCTATGTTCTAACCATGGCGCTACCACAGAGAGATGATAGATAGCAATAGGAATAGCACTTAAGCTTATATATTGCTCCACAGTGCTTTTCAGCCCTCTCTTTTCTAGCCCAATCTAACCACCACACCACCATGGTTCTACCAGTTCTACGAGGCAGCCCAGAGCATGAGATAAATTCCACAAAAGATTAAATATTATTTTTATTTATGCTGGCTATGCAGGGCTGTCTTAATGCATGGGCCTGATGGGCACATGCCCACGGGCCCCACAAGCATAGGGGGCCCATATTAATCTGGGCATGCTAACCTTTCAATGCACCTTGTTATCATATAAATACAGCAACAAATTACATTTTACTGCATTTTTTTTATTAATTAAAGGTAAAGGTTCCCCTTGCACATATGTGCTAGTCGTTCCTGAATCTAGTGGCCGTTGCTCATCTCCGTTTCAAAGCCGAAGAGCGCGCTATCCGGAGACGTCTCCGTGGTCATGTGGCCAGCATGACTCAATGCCGAAGGCGCAAGGAACGCTGTTCCCTTCCCACCAAAGGTGGTTCCTGTTTTTCTACTTGCATTTTTACCTGCTTTCGAACTGCTAGGTTGGCAGAAGCCGGGACAAGTAGCAGGAGCTCACTCCGTTATGCTGCGCTAGGGATTCGAACCGCCGAACTGCCGACCTTTCTGATCGACAAGCTCAGCATCTTAGCCACTGAGCCACCATGCCCCTTTTTATTAATACTGACATGCAAATATATGTTTGTCGATCATTTATAGTTTTATTCCTATGAGTAGTTGTCATAGGAGGCCCAGTACACTGCTTTGCCCATGGCCCATAATGGCTCTGCTAGCTAGAGCTATATTTCTCAACCTCATTTAAGGTATGTGGACTTCAGCTCCCAGAATTCCCCAGGCCAGCCTGCTTTAAGATGTAGGGGCTTCGGTCCCCACAAAAATATCCCACTATCTGAGTACCGTACATCACGCAAGAAAATGTCAATATTTTTATGCCGATCATGCAAAGCTTTTCCCATCTGAGGAAATCAAAATAAAGACCTTGATATGATCCATTACTCTGTTTGCAATCTCGGGTCTAAAACCAATTTATTTTTGCTTTGTGCACTGTATCATCTGAGGGATCGGAGAGAGGCAGGAAGAATGAGACAATCTCTTGTGCACAACTTGCTTTGCATCCTAACTAGATTTTTGCCGCTTGTTTTCAAACATCAGTAGGGAAAAGATGAAATAGTTCGAGAATTCCCCATATTCTTTGTTCGTCTTATTGCTTCTTTGTCTCTGGTTACTGCTGTTTTGATAACAAGGGTAGTATATTGATTAAACCACCGTTTCCCAATCTTGGCCACTTCGAGCTGTGTGGACTTCAACTCCCAGAATTCCCTAGCCAGCAGAGGGGAATTCTGGGAGTTGATGTCCAAACAGCTCGAAGAGGAAGAGGAGGACAATGAGGAGGAGGATTGTGGCGTCTTTGGTGTTCTCTGAGCTTGCTTGTTTTCTTGCAGACATTTCATTACCCAACTAGGTAACATCATCAGTGCTAGAAGGGGGTGAAGTTTATAAACCACCAAGCTCAAGGACCCCATGAGAGCGACTAAATCAGGAATCAAATTGCTATGGATATTTACACAAATAAAATATCCATATTCAAGAGAAGCTTTTTCTTAAATGTTTTTCCCAACTCACAAAACCCACTCGTCACCAACCTCTCCCTAAACCTGGGCTGGATTTTCAGTTCTTTGAGCCCTTTCATGGTATTGGACCTGGGTACTTGAGAGACCGCCTGCTGCCAATCACCTCCACTAGACCGATTAGATCCCACAGATTAGGCCTCCTCCGAATTCCATCCGCCGGACAGTGTCGACTGGCGACTACCCGGAGGAGAGCCTTCTCTGTGGCTGCTCCGACCCTCTGGAACGAACTCCCCGTGGAGATTCGAACCCTCACCACCCTCCAGGCCTTCCGCAAAGCCCTTAAAACCTGGCTGTTCCGACAGGCCTGGGGCTAAAGAGCTGTTGCCCCCGTCTCGAATGGTGTGACTGTTGTGTGTTTTTAAATTATGTATTGCTATGTTTTGTCTTTCTTTTTTGTCTGTACCCCACTTCCCTGATTTGAGTTGTGAGCCGCCCTGAGTCCCCTTCGGGGGAAAAGGGCGGCATATAAATACAATAAAATCCAAAATCCAAATCCAAAATTCAGCCAGCTAAAATAATATTTCCTGATATTTTTGTAATCTAGCCAGAAGTGAGACCTACTGCGCCACTGCAATGGATATCCTTCACTTTGAGCCAAGCCAAATCCAGCGTGCCTTCTCCCCTGTAGCAGGACTGCAAACGATCCTTGATCCGGTCGTTGATTTTCTTCAGGAGGAAGATACAAAGGGCTGACTCGTCCAAGGATTTCATCTTCCTCTTTTGCCCCTTGGAGAAGATAGTGAAAAGGACATCGTCCTCCGGCAGGATCCCCAAAGATCTAGCCAAGATGGATCCCGCCTTCGATAAATAGGCGGCTTGCAACAACCGATATTCCACCCCGTTCTTTTCGCAGCCAATCGGCAGCTCGACGTAAGAGTTGAAGGCCGTGTCTTCTTTACACAGGCGGACCAGTTTCGAGGTGTAGACTTGCTCCTTGGTGGTGGAACCCGACGGAGAAATCATTTCCGGCTGAAGGGTCAAAAAATAGACAAAATTACCACTGCTGAAGCCATAGATATAATAGATATCAAAGTCGGGGATGATGGTGAACGTATCCGACGGGATCTTGATCATGGAAGCCACAAACTCGTCGTGGAAAACATAGGCAAACATTCCTTCCGCCTCTGAATTTTTGGGGAGCTTCCGACTAGAGATGGTGGGGAAGTACTCGGGCTTCCCGTCGACTGCAGTGGCAATGAAGAGCTTGTCATCCATGTTGTTGTAAGAAACGATGACTCCATACACCGAGCCGCTCTCGTTCACGCCGGAGAGGTAGTGCTCCTTGTTGTGGAAGGGCTCCCCAAGTTTAAACAGATCATCCAATCTCAAGAGTTTACAGATCCCCTGATATAAACTGCCACAAGCGATCAACCGGTTCTCTTTGTAGTCAATCAGCAACATCTTGTTGATGTTGTTGGTGGATATCAACGGTTCGTTGCAAGGCTGGACCAGCCTAGGAGGATAACATTTGGGGTTATCGATATCCGGACCCGTCTCGTGACGGGCCTCCACCACCAGGTCGCCGGAGAGCTTGTAGATCCAGTTGATAGCCCCCAAGTAAATAGATCCTTTCCTTTTGTCGACCACCAAGTGATTGAAGGAGATCTCGGTGGCCTCCGAGGAGAAGGTCAAGAAAGGTTTCTTTGGGTGAGAGGGCAGCTGCCTAGTGGCCGAAGATGGCCCCACAGTGCAGAAGACGAGATGCAGGCCGAGGCAGGTCCATCTCCACATGTCTCCCGACATGATGACCAAAAGTATTTTTGTACTCCTAGTTTGGAAGCGACGTGGTGAACAATCAGCGAGGTTGCCAGAGTGCAGATCCCGGGGTACCACTTATCCTAAAGGAAAAGAAGAAAAAAGAGAGAGAGACCATTATTGAAAAGCATTTCCTTCCCCCTCCTATTCAGACCTTCAAGACGGGTTCGATAATTCAAAAAAAAAATCAGACTTATCCTTGGCCAAAAGGGAGAAGGAAGGCATCCGAAACCAGAATAAGCAAACATTTCGACTCATGTCAAAACAGCAAAAAGGGACTCAGCATTGCATCTTCCCAACCACCTTCTCCAACCTGGTCCTTCACCAGATGTCTGAGACTTTGGTTCCCAGACTTCTGCCACATACCTCCCTTAGACCAATAAGATCGCACAGGGTGGACCTCCTCCGAGTGCCTTCAGCGGGACAATGCCGGCTGGCGACACCTAGGAGTAGGGCCTTCTCTGTTGCCGCTCCGGCCCTATGGAATGAGCTGCCCCCCAGAGATCCGGGCCCTATCCACTCTCATGGCCTTCCGCAAAGCTATTAAAACCTGGCTTTGCCGGCAGGCCTGGGGCCGTTGACCTTTTGATTGAGGTCCGGCCCCTCTCTGATTGGGTGTATGTTGTGCTTTTTCTTAACTTTGTTGTGTCTCATTGTTTTAATTCTTTTTAATAATTTTCATTTCTGTAAGCCTCCCGGAGTCCTTCGGGATTGGGCGGCCTAGAAATTCAATAAATGAATGAAATGGAATGAAATGACTTGCTGACTAAGAAAGCTGAAGGCACTTGAAGGCCTTCATACTGGAGAACATTGGAGAAAACAGTTCATATGTGATTAAGGCGCCAGGCCAGAAAGCAGGAGACCATAAGTTCTAGTCCTGCCTTAGGCACCAAAAGCCGGCTGAGTGATTTGGGGCCAAATACTAGGAAATTATGAATTCTAGTCCTACCTTAGGCATGGAAACCAAGTAGCTGACTTGGGTCAATCACCAGGAGACGGTAAGTTCTAGTCCTGTCTTAGGCATGTCCGGGTGTCTCACCAGGAGATGGTGAATTCTAGTCCTGGCTTAAGCATGAAAGCTGTCCGGGTGACTCACCAGGTGACAGTGAGTTCTAGTCCCACCTTAGGCATGGAAACCAAGTGGCTGACTTTGGGTCAATCACCAAGAGACAGTGAATTCTAGTCCTATCTTAGGCATGAAAACTGATGGGTGACTTTGGGTAAATCCAAATCTATGCCACTAACATAGCAACTGCAGTGATTCACTTAATAACTGTGGCAAGGAAGGTCGTGAAATAGAGGAAAAACTCATTTAACAACTGTCTCACTTAACAGTGGAAATTTTGGGCTCAATTATGGTCCTAAGTCGAGGACTACGGAATAAGGAAACTCCGCAAAGGTGGTGCAGTGGTTAAATGCAGCACTGCAGGCTGACTGCTAGATCAGCAGTTCAGCGGTTCAAATCTCACCGGCTCAGGGTTGACTCAGCCTTCCATCCTTCCGAGGTGAGTAAATGAGGACCCGGATTGTTGTTGGGGGCAATATGCTGACTCTGTAAACCGCTTAGAGAGGGCTGAAAGCCCTATGAAGCGGTATATAAGTCTACTGTTATTGCTATTGCTATTATTGCTCTGTGTCTCTGTCTTTTGGGGAAACCACAGCCAAAGCGCAGCCTCTCGCCCAAATCCCGACAGCCCAAGAACGGTGAAATTACATTGTCTCCCTCCAAAGATTTGGGAGAGGTGGAGAAGGAAAGAAGGATAATGGGAACGCACTGCAAATCAACCCCCAGAACACAAAAAGATAAAAACGGCAGCCGAAATGAAGCCGGAGGCTCAGGATTCCGCCGGCTTTGTCGATTCAAAAATTCAATCCGGCTTAAAACTACAGCCAAGATTGCGGCTGTAAAGACATGGCTGAAACATGGAGATGAGTTGCAAATTCCCCACAAACGCACCCAGACGCACGGCCTGAGAGGTTTTACTTTGTATTTCTGCATGTTTTACTGTGCCTCGAGTTTTCAGGGCTTTCTTTTTTATTATTATTATTTTCTATTTTCTCCCCCAAAGCAGAAGCTTCAAAGTTCCACATTTTGCTTCCCGGAAAAATCTGGAGAAGAACAAAAAGGCTTAAAAGATGCAAGAAGAACTTTATCCCGATTTGGATAAACAAACGTATCCTTCCTTAATCTTATGCCTTTTGGGGAGATTTGCATGTTTTGATTGTCCTCACATCTCTAAGTGAGGTTAGTCGCGGTTGTTTGAAAAAAAAAACACTACTCTGGGCTGGCTGCAGGTATAAACAAGGAAAGAAACAAAAGAAGGCAGAGAAAATCAAATTAAGGCTTGACTTTATAATAGCTAAAATTAAATTGGAGAGCTGTATTGTGGGAAGCCAGTCATTTTTTTCCCCTTCATGTCTTCTGTGAGGGAATTGCACAGCAGCTCTCCAGATGAAGTCGGAGACGTTGACATAAACTTGTAGTCTTTTCTAGAAATATAAATATATTTAACGCTTAAATTGACTTTTCTAGAAATATAAATATATTTAACGCTTAAGTCTTTGTCATCATCCAGAAAAAGGAAGAACACAAGGCAGTCAGGAGCACTGCAACATCATCATGAGGTAAATGTTTACAGTGTACAGAACACAAAGAAGAAAAAGGCGGGGAAAAAGGGAAACTCCCCCTTTACACCCACAGCAACCAATCCGAGCGTAGATTGCCTCAGGCGTGAGTCAGCGCTGTCTAAATAATCAACTACAATTTTGTGTGTTCTGGCTTCTTGTACACTTTACTGTTCCAAGTACTAAAGTCGCTAACTTAACATTTTCACACTTACCTACTTTATTTGGACTCTGCCATGTTTATTTATATCAATAACTCAAGGCAGTGAATGTATCTAACAATCCTTCTTCCTCTTGTTTGCCCCACAACAACAAACCCCATGAGGTGGTTTGGGCTGTGAGAAAGAGACCCAAAATCACCAAGCTGGCTTTCACATCTAAGGTGGCACTAGAACTCACCAACTCCTGGTGATTAGCTCAAAGTCACCCAGCCAGTTTTCGTGCCTACTGTTTGACTAGAACTCACTGTCTCCTGGTAATCGCCCCAAAATCACCCAGATGGCTTTCATGCCTAAGCCAGCACTAGAATTCACAGTCTCCTGGTGATTGGCCCAAAGTCACGCAGTCGGCTTTCATGCCTAAGGCAGCACTAGAATTCACAGTCTCCTGGTGATTGGCCCAAAGTCACGCAGTCGGCTTTCATGCCTAAGGCAGCGCTAGAATTCACAGTCTCCTGGTGATTGGCTCAAAGTCACCCAGTCGGCTTTCCTGCCTAAGGCAGTGCTACAACTCACGGTCACCTGGTCATTGGCCCAAAGTCACCCAGATGGCTTTCATGCCTAATGTGTGACTAGAATTCACAATCTGTTGATGATTGGCCCAAAGTCCAGTCCTTGTGGACCGGTAGTAAAAAACTTTGAATTTAACTACTGGCCCTAAGTCACTTTTTTCAGTGCTGTTGTAACTTCAACGGTCACTCAACACACTTTTGTAAGTCAAGGACTACCTCTACCTTCAACGTTAGGTCTCTGATGTTGTCTGTCTCCCTTCTTCTAGAGCTGCACTCAAGGACGGCAGAGAGAGAAAGAGAGAAGCAGTTTCCTTAAGCGAGATGCTGACTTAAGCAAACAGATCCAGCTGCCTAGCAATTCAGCCCAAGATCAGCTCACAATCCTCTTTAATCTCTGCAAAACATTTTCTCCCGCCTCTCGCTGGTTTCTTTTAATAAATCCTGATTACCACTGACAGGGATTTTCACAACCCACACAGGGATAGAAAGACAGCAAAGAAACAGAGGCAAGACAAATAGTTACTCAAACAATTTTACAGGTCGTCCTCAAATTACGACCCCAGTTGACCCCCAAAATTACTGTTGTTCAGTAAGTTAAGTGAGTTTTGCTCCCATTTACAACCTTTCTTCCCAGGGTTGTTAAGTGAATCGCTGCCGCTGTTACAGGTAGGAATGTACACCTCGCTACGCTTCGGATACTTCCGGATTGAAAGATTCTTTTCACTTGTACCCGTTTTAATCTTGTGTTTGAATATTGTAAATTTTATGTTGTGTATTTCAATTGTGATGCTTCTGACATTGTTGGAAGAAATGTCCATCTGGTTCAGTTCCAAGCCAGAAGAAAGACCCTGGAAACATGGCGGCTGATTGGAAAGGTGGTTTAATGATGAAGCAGAACCACCAAGCACATGGTTCTCAGCTGACCACATGGAGTTGAGAGTGGGAGGGGTATTTATACCTTCTCTTGGGCTTTGCACCTGAGCTTCCTGTTCCTGTGCAAGAACATGCATCCTATCGGTTGTTGTCTGACTCCCACAGCAGTGAATTGATTGGGGGCGGGGCCAGCCAGAGGTGGTATTTGCCGGTTCTCTGAACTACTCAAATTTTCTGCTACCGGTTCGGTAGAACCAGTCAGAACCGGCTGAATACCACTTCTGATTGTAATGTCAAATGATTACTAAACAAATGGTTGTAAATCAAGAAGCGCTTGTTATGAAAATAAAGTGAGGCGATTGAAAATTTGCCTTTCTGAATTGGCACGACTGCTTTGGCGGCTCTAAAGAAAATGAAATATTATTTTGGGGGGGGGGGAATGAGCAGTTTAGCAGTAGGAGAAGGAAACGAAGAAACCAGGAAAGAGAATTCTTGCTCACAATGAATGAGAAGTGTCACGCGGCACGCCTCCCTCCCTTTTTCCCAAGAAAACTGCCTCTCCTCCTCCCTGCTTGAAAAGAGAGATTCTCCTCTTGAGATCCAGAATTAGAAACAGAAATGGCATAAGAAAACTGTCCAATAAACATTTTACATTTATGTTGACAGTGGTCCCTTGTGGCCAAACACACTCTGGTGAGAGTGACAGATTACAGCAGTGTTTCTCAACCTTGGCAACTTGACGAGGTCTGGACTTCAACTCCCACAATTCCCCAGGGGCGACTCTGGGAGTTGAAGTCCAGACCTCGTCAAGTTGCCAAGGTTGAGAAACACAGAATAACATAGCACATAGGTGGAGCCTTGGACTTTGAGAACAAGCAAACTAGAAGTGAGTTGCTGCCGGTTCGGCCCGGTTCAGCCGAAGCGGCAGTGGAATTCAGACCTGAGTTGCAGAACCAGCAGCGACCCAGGCCTGCCATGCCCCTGAACCAGTTCCCTCGCTGCCGCTTGGCCGCTGCCATTTTGGATATTGGTGACTGTGCATGCGCAGTTCGCTGTAAATTGCTCTGCGCATGCGTGCAGAACAATTTACATTGAAGAGTGCACGCATGCAGAGAGCGTGCGGGTTGCGAACCGGCAGTAACACCAACAGCAAACCACCCCTGAAGCAAACTGAACGCCGCTCCCTGACAGCAAAGCTAACTATACAACGACAAAGACTAAGAAACTGGTAGGTAAACAGGTTCCTTAGAAATAGAATCTCTCCAGGTAAGGAGAAGACAGGAGATTGCCCGCAAGGGCTCTGGATGACTGCTCCACACAAGGAGACTGCAGGGCAGCAATTTTCTGCAGGTTTGAGCGCCACGGGAATGACAGAATTAGCCATATAAATTTGTTTAATAAATAATATTACCATATAGGGTCAGGGCATGTCATTTTTATATTGTGGATTTGTAATATTGTAAGCTGTCCTCTGTGTGAGTTAGGCAGTCATATAAATTTGGTAAGTAAATATATAAGTATGTATGTATGTATGTATGTATGTATGTAAGTAAGTAAGTAAGTAAGTAAGTAAGTAAGTAAGTAAGTAAGTAAGTAAGTAGCATTATAAGTTGCCAACAAATGTGCATATAGTCAAGGCTATGGTTTTCCCAGTATGTATGGCTATGAAAGTTGGACCATAAGGAAGGCTGAGCACCAAAGAATGGAGGCCTTTGAACTCTGGTGCTGGAGAAGAAGACTCCTGCATTGAGTTCCTTGGACTGCAAGGCCATCCAACCGGTCAGTCCTAGAGGAGATCCACCCTGACTGCTCTTTAGAAGGCCAGATCCTGAAGAGCCCGATTACCTCCCATAGACCGATTAGATCTCACAGGTTAGGTCTTCTCCAGATCCCATCTGCCAGCCAATGTCGGCTGGCGACCCCCTGGGGGAGAGCCTTCTCTGTCGCAGCTCCAGCCCTCTGGAACGACCTCCCCGTGGAGATCCGGACCCTTACTACCCTCCCGGCCTTCCACAAAGCCGTTAAGTCCTGGCTGCTCCAGCAGGCCAGGGGGCTTTCGAAATATCCAGCCCCACGGAAACTGTGACTGTTGTGTTATTTTAAAGTGTTGTTTTGTTTATTTATCCCCTTCCCTTGTTTATTGTAAGCCGCCCGGAGTCCTTCGGGAGTGGGCAGCATACAAGACAAATAAATTCAAACTCAAGAGGAAACTCAAAGACTTTGGGCACCAAATGAGAAGGAAGGACTCCCTGAAGAAGACCCTCATGCTGAGAACGATGGAGGGCAAAAGAAGAAGGGGACGGCAGAGAATGAGGTGGCTGGATGGAGTCACCGAAGCAGTCGGCGTGAGCTTGGATAGACTCCAGAGGATGGTAGAGGACAGGAAGGCCTGGAGAAACATTGTCCATGGGGTCGCGATGGATCGGACATGACTTTGCAACTAACAACAACAAAGTAAGTTAAGTAAGTAAATTAGGTAAGTAAGTAAATAAATGAATAAATAAATAAATATTTTGCTCACACCCACTGCTGAGACTTTTAAATGGCGTTAAGTTTGCATACCTCACTTTCTAATCACCTTCACAAACTGCCAATTAATTGAATCTTAATTTTTAATTTAATTCATCTTGAAGCTATTAGCGACCTTCACAATGACAAGTTTGAAAAGTTTTTGTCAGGCGAATTTATCTTCAGTGCTGAACAAAAGAAAAAGTAATTATAAGCTTAAGAACGTAAAGACTATGAAATAACCAGCAAAAAAAAAAACACACCCTACATTTGGATATTGATCTAAGAAAGTTAACAGTGGATTAAGGGTCCAGATAAATTTGGAATATTGACATTTACTGTATGATTTTGAAATTAATTATAGAAACTAAACAGCTTGTTGTAGGAAAGAGGCTTATTTTGGTTGTTGTAAGTCAGAACAAAGATGGCATAAAACAATGATTTTAGAAACTGGACACTGAAGATTCAAAGCAGAAAAAAATAAGCTTGTTCTTGACAATTAATACTGAGATTTGCAACATGACATAAAGTGTTTAAACCTCAGAAATATTAAAGGAGATCCTTGAAGAATGAAACCAGAAATTAATAATTACAATATCAATATTAACAGTAATGATGTCTGATTCTCTGGCTCAGTTATGTCTCAAAGATTTAATGAAGGAATGACAGATGTGGAACATATTTTATCTAACAAGACAGAAGAAATATCGAAAGTGGAAACAAGAATTATTTGGAAAAGAATGGCTTACTGGCTATAAAAAGACAAAAATAAACCGGGCAACGTTTAAAAATGAAAAGGGAAACACAAATGATAAATCAAAATAAAGGCCTGGAAAATGCTTCCATATAGGCGAAAGGGCGCTTTTTAAATTTTGAAAATTTTTGAGAAAAGGAGCAAAGAGAAATGAAAAGAAATAAACTTCTACCTGTTGGAGATTATTTCAAGGGATTAAAGATTGTTGTAAGAAGAAGGAGGGATTATAAAGTTGGTTTAGTTGATCAAGGTTAAAAGAGATGTCTTATCTCTCTCGACCCTGGTGAAGATGCTAGACTAGTAACCAGGAATCCATGAATTCTGGCTGATGGAGAAGGGGAAGGAGGGAGGAGGGGAAGGGTAAGAGGAGGAGGAGGAGGAGGAGGAGGAGGAGGAAGAGGAGGAGGAGGAGGGGAGGAAGGAGGAGAGGAGGAAGGAGGAGGAGGAGGAACACTAAACAGTAACAGAGTTGGAGGAAGAGGAGGAGGAGAAGAAGAAGAGGAGGAGGAGGAGGAGGTGGTGGTGGTGGTAGTAGTAGTAGTAGTAGTAGTAGTAGTAGTAGTAGTAGTAGTAGTAGTAGGAGTAATCTGAGATACAAGCATCAAACTATCTTCAGCAAACTTTCCTCCAACTGATGCCCTTCAAATGTTCTATCTTCAGCTCCTGTGATCCAAACATCGTACTATCAAGGGATTTGGGCAAGCCTGAAACATCTGGAGACAGTAGAACTAAAGAAGCTGGTTGCAAAATCTGATCCAAATGCACAAAGAGAGGCATATGCATTTCCGAACTGAACTAAACTATGACACTTCCCCAGAGCACATAAAGGGTCTACTCTGCTCTTTGGCCACACCTGGAACATCTACCTGGTTGGCGGCAACTTGCATCCCGCCACCACGACCTACTACTCCAAAATGCTGGGTCAGCACTGGGGGAGCTGGCATCCAGCACAGCTGGAGGGCGCTAGGTTGGGGAAGGATGAGATCTATCAATCTTCCTCGCCACAGCTCAGATGCTCCGGCTGTTGTACCTCATGTAAACAGGCATAGAGCTCTTCAGCTAGGCTGCAAACATCTGTTTGATTGGCAACAATTAGCAGGCGGTGAAGCGAAGTTGACATTGCTGGTTTTGGCATCGCTAACCGCTAGAGAAGGGGAAAACAGGGGTTAGGGCCAGCTTTGTCCACAACCTTAACTGGCAAGTTCTATAGCACACCCACACACACCGTATCCGGGGGGGGGGGGGATACAACAGACGCATTTGTTTGGGCTCTGACTAACACCGGGATGCAAAAGTCACTGAATATGAATTCCGTCAGTTGGACATTCCCATGGAAGACAATGGGACGTAAGCAAAACTGGTTTACGTTTCACCCTTACTAATTTGTTTACCTTATTTTTGGGAGTATAAGACGCACCTTTTTCCCTCAAAAAAGAGGGTGAAAATCTGGGTGCGTCTTATACACTGAACACAGCATTTGTGGCCTCCCGAAACCCTGCCCCCTTTGCAAAATGGCCATGCATAGCCTTTAGGAGGCTTACAGAGTGCTCCTGGGGCAGAGGTGGGTTCCTACCAGTTCGCACCTATTCGGTAGAACCGGTTCGTCAAATCTACCAGACCGGTTAGAAGAGGTTCCACCAGTGGACCCGGAAAGCAGGCCACACCTACAGAAGAGTGCAAGGATCTTGTAACTTGACAGCTTTAAGACTTGCATGCTTCAATGCCAGAGTTCGTGAGCCAACGTGACTGGAGGAGGAATTCTGGGAGTTGAAGTCCACAAGTCTTAAAGCTGTCAACTTTGAACACCCCTGGGGTTTTTTTTTCTAAAGGGTTAGGGGTGCAAGAATCGTATAACTTGACAGCTTTAAAACCTGCATGCTTCAATGCCAGAGTTTCTGAATAGCTACTTGGACCGACCTAAGTACTAATTCATAATTTCATATCCAGTCACATGGGCGGCAAGCCACTCCCATCTGGTCACATGGGTGGCAAGCCACTCCCACAAAGGAGGCCACACCCACAGAGTAGGTTCGAACAATTTTTGAAACCCACCACTGTCCTGGGGGCTGAGGAGGGCAGAAATGAGTGAAAAACGGGGCCGTAATTTGCTCGTTTTTGCCCCCCCCCCAGCCCCCAGGACCACTCTACACGGCTCCTAAAGGCTATTTATGCCCTTTTTTGTCAACAAGGGCCTGTTTTTACAAAAAAGCGCCCGTTTCTGCAAAAAATGGGCCATTTTTGGGAGGTCTCCAGAGTGCAAAAACTTTTTTTTTTTTTTAAATTGCCTCTTCAAAATCTTGGTGCGTCTTATACTCTGAAAAATATGGCATATCCTGCCTTTATTATTTTTACAATAACTCAATAACTCAACGTATCCAACACAACTTTCTCCTCCTCTTTTTCCTCACAACAATAACCCTGTGAGGCGGGTTCGGCGGAGGGAGAGGGACTGGCCCCAAATCATCCAGCCAGCTTTCATGGCTAACTAGAACTCATCCAAAGGTGGGTTGCCAAACCGATAGTGGAATTTAGGCCTGGGTCACAGAACCGGCAGCGACTCATGCCCGCCCCGCCCCCGAACCAGGTCCCTCACTGGCGGCTGGGCCGGTGCCATTTTGATTTTTAGTGACTGCCCATGCGCTGTTCACCGTAAATAGTTCTGCGCATGCGCGAAGAACAATTTACGGTGAACAGCACACTGCGTCTGGCATGCGTATTGCATGCACATTGCGGTACAGATTGCAAACCAGTAGTAAAACTGGCAGCAACCCACCCCTGAACTCATCGTCTCCTGGTGAATGGCCCCAAGTCATTGAGTTGGCCTTCATGCCTAAGGCAGGACTAGAACTCACCAGCTCCTAGTAATCAACCCAAAGTCACCTAGTTGGTTATCATGCCTAAAGTGGGACTAGAACTCACTAGAGGCCAGAAGTTACATTGCTAAGTGAGAAGAAACTAAACAAGGAGGGAAGCAAGCTGGAATTAAGGAGAAACTTCGTAAGAGTGAGGACAATTAACCAGTGGAACAGCTTGCAACTAGAAGTTGTGGGTGCTTCATCACTGAAGGTTTTTAAGAAGAGATGGGACAGCTATTTGTCTGAAGTGGTATGGGTTATCTTGCTGGAGCAGGGGGCTGGACTAGAAGACCTCCAAGGTCCCTTCCAGCTGTATTCTGATTGATTGATCAACTGAAATTTGCTAAGTGAGTTTTCCCCGTTTTACAATTTTTCTCGCCACATCGATTAAGTGAAATACTGCAGTTTGTTAAATTAGTAAATTAATATGGTTGTTTTAAGTAAATCTGGCTTCCCCATTGTCAGAAGGTGGCGAAAGGTAATCACACGACCCTGGCAAACTGCAACCGTCATAAATATGAAGCGGTTGTCAAGCATCCGAATGCTGCAATGGTCGTAAGTGTGGAAAAAATTGTCCTAAGTCGCTTTTTTCATTACCGTTGCAACTTCAAACGGTCACTAAACAAACTGTCGTAAGTCAGGGGCTACCTGAAGTCCTCCCTCCTCCTATTTTTGAGCTAACATTTTTGATCTCCTGCAACCCTGCTTTGGACCTCAACCTGAAGAAGTAAACTTTACAAAGCTTGCATGTGAAGAGAGACAAAGAAATACACATATACATACGAAACTACACTATATATACACGCTACGAAACTATGTAATCAGTCTTGATAAACTTAAAAGCTTGAAAATTAAGGAGTAGTTAGGATCGGGATTGATGCATTGACACATAAAGCTTGAACGTTAATGTAGAATGTGTTAACTCCTTAGCATCAGAGCGTGTTAATATAAGGCACCTGGCAGTTGGAACAGAATTCCTTTCAGGTGAGGAGGGGGAGTAGAACGTCTAACTCCTTAGCATCGACATGTGTTAATATAATACTGTATAACAAATAGTGATGATTTGATGGTCATTTGAAAAAATCTTTATATGTATGTGTGTGTGTGTGTGTGTGTATGTATGTGTGTATATATATATATATATATATATATATATATATATATATATATATAGTGTGTGTGTGTGTGTGTGTGTGTGTGTGTGTGTGTGTGTGTGTGTGTGTCACAACCCCTGGTATGCCCAAACATGGGAGGGAGCATACTGCTTCCCTTTTCTGTCTATCGGCTCACTCTGGAAGCCATCCAGGCAGAAAGCCATTTTTTTTAATGTTGCCTTTGTTACATTTGTGTTGCAATTGTGCTGATAAATAAATAAAGGGAGACTAGCATAGATCTATTTCAAGCTATTTAGCTCTCATCAGCTAGCCATACCCTTACTGTGGTAGGTTTTATTCCCAGGTTCGATTCCCAGTAAGGGTATGGCTAGCTGATGAGAGCTAAATAGCTTGAAATAGATCTATACTAGTCTCCCTTTATTTATTTATCAGCACAACTGCAACACACACACACACACACACACACACACATATATACACACACACACACAATAGACACACAGCCAGCACCAATCAGCACCAATCTACCAATCACGATACAACCGCACAACCAATCATTCCACCTACTGAAACAAAGCCAGCACTCCACACACACACATCAAGATTTATAGAAAGACAGCAGCTCCGATCACACTTTAAGCCCCAAATCCAGCTGTTGGGTGGATCACTGACGCATGCCGACAACCAGAGTCAGAACGAAGGGCGTGAACCTTGATCTCACTGTCAAAGAATCAGGGAGAAAGTGCTTTGTCTGACTCAAGCCATCCCCGGTTTCTTCATCCATCTGGCAACTACATGAATGCCATGAATCATCATAGGGAGGACGGTTCCTGGAATAGGCCTCAGTTCTCCTTGCTGTAAACCAGCATTAGACTCATACAAGCCGGATAAAACAATTACAGTCTCTTCCTGTTGTCCCAGAGCTATTGTGTGATCCAGGTGATGCATTGTCTTTGGGGGTGGTTGTGTCCTGACCCAGCTTCCCAAACGGTTCCACCACAAAACCGCGGTAGACAAAAGCGCGGTCGACGAAAGCGCGTATGTGACGTCATCACAGCGCGACGAAAAAGATCGAAAAATGTAAAAATAAAGCGAAAACCTTACCCTAACCCCCCCAAACCTAACCCTAAACCTAACCCTAAACCTAACCCTTAACCTAACGAAAAACCTAACGCTAACCCTTAACCTAACGCTAAAGGTAACGCTAATGCTCTAAACCTAACCCTAACCCTTAACCTAACCCTTACCTTTATGTGAATCGGCTTGCTGTAATTTAATTTTTATTTCAATTTTTCGATCTTTTTCGTCGCGCTGTGATGACGTCACATACGCGCTTTCGTCGACCGCGCTTTTGTGGAACGCGGTTTTGACGGGTCACGTCCCAAACACAACAAAGGAGCACCAACAGTCTCCCTCCCTCCCTCCCTCCCTCTCTCTCTCCCTCCCTCCCTCCCCCCCTCTCTCTCCAGGTTAACAAGTCTATCTGGCAGGGAGATGAATAGTTGTCTGCCACATCTATTGATCTCCACCCCCTGCCTTTTATCTCCAGAACTAGGGTGTGGCTTTACTAGAAGCGGTGGGTCTTTCGACCAAAGGACCAGCCCATAGATTTCCACTGCTCTCCTCTCCCCTCTGTCTTCTGCACAGCTACTCATCTCTGCCCCCTGCCTTTGATCCCCAGAGCTAGGGTGTGGCTTCACTAGCAGCGGTGAGTCTTCCGTCCAAAGGACCAGCCCATAGATTTCCACTGCTCTCCTCTCCTCTGCCTTCTGCACATCTGTGAGTCAGGCACTGGACTCAGCTGTTCCTCCTCTTCCTCATCAGTCACCTCCAGACCTGGGGGCTGTTGACTCTCCATCGGAGGCCTGATTGACAGCCCAGGCTCCGCCTCTCTCTCCTCTCTCTCTCTCTCTTCTCTCTTTCTCCCTTCCTTTCTCTCTCTCCCTCCCTCCCTCCCCCTCCCTCCCTCCCTCCCCCTCCCGCTCTCTCTCTGTGTCTCTGTCTCTGTCTCTGTCTCTGTCTCTGTCTCTGTCTCTCTCTCTCAGCATCCACACACACACCCCACCCTGTTTCTGGCCTAGCAGGCCTCAGGGAAGCCTCCTGGGAGCAAAAATGGACACCAAATGCTAAAAAAATTTTAAAAAAAAGTCCCTACCATCGCGCAGCCCAGCTGATCATCGGAACTCTTTTTTTACCTTGTTAAGCATTTTTTACTACATTTTTGGGGGCGAATCGGACCGAATTGGTAGCATTTCACCTCTGGGTCTCCTGCTTGAGCAGCGGGTTGGGCTAGATGACCTCCAAGGTCCCTTCCAGGTCTATTATTCTATGCAAGCCAAATCGGTAGCTGTTGCTCTACTCGACATTTTATTTCAGTGATGCGGGTAGAAAAATCCGGCCCTAGGAAAATGTCATTTTTGCCTTCACAATTCCGCCAGTTAAATGTGGAGAACTCCCAAGGACGCCTGCTCTATTCATTGACAACCCTTCTCTGAAAATCTTTCCAAAATAGAAATGAGTACTTGAATCGTTTAGAAATACAGCGATGAGCTCCTAATCTAAGAAGAGACAGCAAATCTGCTCCCCAGGTAGTTCCCATATACCATTCATTCCACCCTATTTCCGCATTAACCTGAAAAGTTTTTTTTTTTTTAATAACAGCAGAAAAAATGTGGAATCCTGGAAAATGGTTTCTTACAAAATACACAAAGCTGAATGTCTCTTTTCTCTGAAAGGGATTTCAAAGATGAACTCGTGTAGCTGCTCAATGGATCTCAGCCAACAGGCTCGGGGGGGGGGCGGATTACGGCGGCATACAATACTGATAATAACAGCACAGAAAATGGGATAGGATGGGATGTAGGGTAGGATAGGATAGGGCAGGGCAGGGCAGGGCCGGATAGGATATAGGGTAGGATGTAGGATAATATAGGATAGAATAAGATGTACGATAGGATAGGGTGGGATGTGGGATGGGATAGGATAGGATAAGGTGTAGGATAGGATAGGATGTAGGATAGGGTGGGATGGGATGGGATAGGATAGGATGTAGGATAGGATAGGATGTAGGATAGGATGGAATGGGATGGGATAGGATGTAGGAGAGGAGAGGAGAGGATATAGGATAGGATAGGATGTAGGAGAGGAGAGGAGGGGATGTAGGATAGGATAGGATGTAGGATAGCATGGGATAGGATGTAGGATAGGAGGGGATGGGATGGGATAGGATGTAGGATAGGATAGGATAGGTTGTGGAATGGGATGGGATAGGATAGTATAGGATAGGATGTAGGATAGGGTGGGATGGGATGTAGGATAGGATAGGATGTAGGATAGGATGGAATGGGATGGGGGGATAGGATGGAATGGGATGGGATAGGATGTAGGATAGGATAGGATATGATAGGGGGTGGGATGGGATAGGATAGGATAGGATGTAGGATAGGATGGAATGGGATGGGATAGGATGTAGGATAAGATATGATAGGGGATGGGATGGAATAGGATAAGATAGGATGTAGGATAGGATGGGATGGGATGTAGGATAGGATAGAATAGGATAGGATGTGGGATGGGATACGATAGGATAGGATAGAATAGGATAGAATAGGATGTGGGATGGGATGGGATAAGATAGGATGTAGGATAGGGTGAGATGGGATGTAGGATGGGATAGGATAGGATAGGATAGGATAGGATAGGATAGGATGTAGGATGGGATGGGATGGGATGGGATGGGATGGGATGGGATGGGATAGGATAGTCAGTTGTGAAGTGTCTGAATTTTAATCACGTGACCATTATGATTCTGCATGGGGTGGTGTGAAAAACAGCCATAAGTCACTTTTTTCAGTGATGTTGTAACTAAATGAACTGTTTTAACTCAAGGACTCCCTGTCCTGGGGACCTATAGGGGTTTTCTCCTCCAAACTTTCCCTTCCGCGGGGAAAGAGAAAATAGCAAATGCCAACCTACCCCGTCCCCCCCAAATAGCCCAGGATGGTAGTGAGGTAGCAGCCATCCAGTCCTGGGATGCCTCCTGCTCTTATTCCTGGGGGTTCCTCTCCTGCACGGGAGCTTTGCGGCTCCCTTACCACAAACCAGCCTGACGGAAGTTTTTATGCTTGATTTACAAGGACTGTGGATCTCAGCTGACAAGTTCAAAGAGCAGGAACAGCCTGATTTATGACTCACGCACTGCAAGAACCCAGTAATTGCAAATTCAGCCATCAAATAGTTTTAAAACTATTGACCAACTTTGTGCTTCTGCAGGAGACTGAGGGGAGGGGAGGGGAGGGGAGGGGAGGGGATGGAATGGAACGCAACGGAACGGAATGGAACAGAACAGAACAGAATAGAATAGGAGTATGTAGAATAGAATAGGACAGAACAGAATAGAGTAGAATAGAAGTATGTAGAATAGAATAGAATAGAATAGAATAGAATAGAATAGAATAGAAGTATGTAGAACAGAACAGAATAGAATAAAATAAAATAAGAGTAGGAATATGTAGAATAGAATAGAATAAATTAGGAGTATGTAGAATAGAATAGAATAGAATAGAATAGAATAGAATAGAATAGAATAGAATAGAATAGAAGTATGTAGACTAGAATAAAATAGGAGTATGTAGCAATTTTTTAGCAATAGCAATTAGACTTATATACTGCTTCATAGGGCTTCCAGCCCTCTCTAAGCGGTTTACGGAGTCAGCATATTGCCCCCAACAACAATCCGGATCCTCATTTTACCCACCTTGGAAGGATGGAAGGCTGAGTCAACCCTGTGCCGGTGAGATTTGAACAGCCGAACTGCAGAACTGCAGTCAGCTCAAGTAGCCACCTCGGCTCTATAGAGAATAGAATAAAATAATAGAATAGAATAGAATAGAATAGAGGTATGTAGAACAGAACAGAATAGAATAAAATAAAATAAGAGTAGGAGTATGTAGAATAGAATAGAATAGAATAGAATAGAATAGAATAGAATAGAATAGAATAGAATAGACGTATGTAGAACAGAACAGAATAGAATAGAATAGAATAGGAATATGTAGAATAGAATAGAATAGAATAGAATAGAATAGGAGTATGTAGAATAGAATAAAATAGAATAAAATAGAGCAAAGCTAGGCTGGAACGGAATGGAACAGAATAGAATTTAGAAATTGAGTCAATTTCTTACTAGAAAAAGGAAGATAGGTTGCATTTTGTTGTTCGTGTGTGTGTGTGTGTCTGTGTGTGTGTGGTGTGTGTGTGTGTGTGTATATTATATTCTACTTGCACACCATTTCTCCCCAAGTCTATTTTCCTTTGGAACCATGTCACAAGCCAATGCATTTTGCAAATATTTGCATGCAAGTCCCCGCTGTGAGCATCAGGGCGCCCAAATTTAGAACATAAAAGATTTACAATCACTTCTCAGGCACCCAATCTGCGTGGCTTTGTGACTGTAAGACGCAAGGATACATCATATATATATATATATATGCAAACTGATTCCAGATGCCCGGCATTACCGCCACAACACCCAGCGCAAAGCAAGGCATTCCTGTCAACTTCTGGCTAATTCATGGCTAAGGATGACCAGAGGGGAAATTACAAGCAGCCAAGCTTGAGATTGGCTGGCTGCAAAAAAAAAAATAAAAAAAAATAAAAAGTAAAATAAAATTATTCCTCTGGGTCACGAGTTCAAATCCTTGGAAAAGAGTAAATGTCAGCCTGCGAGTCTTGGGGCCCGTTCACACATCGCAAGCAAATCTCAGCTTGGAAGTTATATCCTGGTCATGCTGAGACACGGCTGTTTTACCTCCTTTGGCAACAGGAGAGATGCTGAAAACTATAAAACGGAGGAGACAGATTCAGAATGGCGGCCGGACGGCCTGGGAGAGACCACCCACTGGGACCCTCGAAACTGGAAACCCAGATACGAAAATTGGAGGGGAAAAGGACCATCCCCTGGATGAAGTTGATAGCGAGGCAACTCTGGATGTCTGCCAAGAAAGTGACATCAGGATGTCCTTGAAGGCCCAGTGGACTGAACTCAACTTGAAGGCAACCTTGAGTGACAGCCAGGAGATATTCACCACATCGGTGTCTCTTAAGCTTGTCAAGTTTATGAGGTGTGGAGTTCAATTCCCAGAATTCTCCAGCCAGCAGGCTTTAAGTCGGGTGGGTTACAACTCCCAGAATTCCCCAGCCAGGGTGCTTTAAGATGGGCGGATTTAAACTCCCAGAATTCCTCAGCCAGCATGCTTTAAGATGGGTGGACTTCAACTCCCAGAATTCCTCCAGCCAGCCTGCTTTAAGATGGGTGGACTTCAACTCCCAGAATTCCTCCAGCCAGCATGCTTTAAGATGGGTGGACTTCAACTCCCAGAATTCCTCCAGCCAGCCTGCTTTAAGATGGGTGAACTCCAACTCCCAGAATTCCTCCAGCCAGCCTGCTTTAAGATGGGTGGACTTCAACTCCCAGAATTCCTCCAGCCAGCCTGCTTTAAGATGGGTGGACTTCAACTCCCAGAATTCCTCCAGCCAGCATGCTTTAAGATGGGTGGATTTCAACTCCCAGAATTCCCCAGCCAGCATGCTTTAAGATGGGTGGACTTCAACTCCCAGAATTCCTCCAGCCAGCCTGCTTTAAGATGGGTGAACTCCAACTCCCAGAATTCCTCCAGCAAGCCTGCTTTAAGATGGGTGGACTTCAACTCCCAGAATTCCTCCAGCCAGCCTGCTTTAAGATGGGTGGACTTCAACTCCCAGAATTCCTCCAGCCAGCATGCTTTAAGATGGGTGGACTTCAACTCCCAGAATTCCTCCAGCCAGCATGCTTTAAGATGGGTGAACTCCAACTCCCAGAATTCCTCAGCCAGCCTGCTTTAAGATGGGTGGATTTCAACTCCCAGAATTCCCCAGCCAGCATGCTTTAATTTCAGATTATGATATTAGTGAACCAACACTAGATGTAGTCTGCATCTTACCACCATATGTTTATTCACCATTCAAAGTTACAGGCGGTCCTCGACTTACAACCACAACTGAGCCCAGAATTTATGTTGCTAAGTGAGACTGTTGTAAATACATACCGATTTCCAAGCACTCAAATCACAGGATGCTGTAATGCAAAAGCAGGACAGGACAGGACAACAGAATTAGAAGGGACCTTGTAGGTCATCTAGTCCAACCCCCTGCCTGTTTGTATGTTACTCTTTTCAGGGCTGTTGTAACTTCGAACAGTCACTAAATGAATGGCTATAAGTTGAGGACTACCTGTACTTCATAATCACCTAAAAACAAAACATCGCACCAAACATAAGAGACGAGGTGGCGCAGTGGTTAGGGTGCAGTACTGCAGGCCACTTCAGCTGACTGTGATCTGCAGTTCTGCTGTTCAAATCTCACCGGCTCAAGGTTGACTCAGCCTTCCATCCTTCCGAGGTGGGTGAAATGAGGACCCGGATTGTTGTTGGGGGCAATATGCTGACTCTGTAAACCGCTTAGAGAGGGCTGAAAGCCCTATGAAGCGGTATATAAGTCTTAACTGCTATTGCTATATGCTGACTCTGTAAACCGCTTAGAGAGGGCTGAAAGCCCTATGAAGCAGTATATAAGTCTAACTGCTATTGCTATTGCTATTGCTTGGGAAGGAAGGAAGGAAGGAAGGAAAACATGGAAGGAAGGAAGGTTTTGATGAGAAAGGAAAGGTCAGGAAGGATGGGAAGGAGGGAGGGAGGAAGGCAGGCAGGCAGGCAGGCAAGTTGGAAGGAAGAGAGGAAGGAGGGGAAAAAGGCAGACAGGAGCCGAGGTGGCGCAGTGGTTAGGGTGCAGTACTGCAGGCCACTTCAGCTGACTGTTATCTGCAGTTCGGCTGTTCAAATCTCACCGGCTCAAGGTCGACTCAGCCTTCCATCCTTCCGAGGTGGGTGAAATGAGGACCCAGACTGTGGGGGCAAGTTGCTGACTCAATTTGCTAAAAAATCTGTAAACCGCTTAGAAAGGGCTGAAAGCCCTATGAAGCGGTATATAAGTCTAATAAATGAATGAATGAATAAATAAACAAACAAACAGTCCCAAAACAGTCCCATATTCAACGGGGCCAGTAAGCCACAAGAAACAATTCTGAACCCCAGGCCAGGATCACACACCCAGCTAAATCATGATTTACAACACCCTAGTTTGTTAACTAAACCACAATGGGCTTCTCCCACTCCGCAAGTCAAAATCAAGCAAAACTCCATTATATCTGAACAACAACAACAAAAGCCGGCTGAAATCCTAGAATCTTGGTGTCATGGCACAAAAAAACCCTCCCTTTTCCAATTTGTGAAATATATCCGGTCTCCTGAGTTTTTCCTGGAGTGTAACATCAAGCCATATGAACATGAAGACCCTGAGAGTTTTTAACTTCAAGCCCCCCTAAGAGATTCGGAGCAAGTTAAATCAAGATTCTTCCCCTTTTGTTGCAAGAGAAATAAAGGAGGCAGTTAGACAATAAAAAAAAAGGGATTTCTTGGAAGTAAAAGAAACACCCGAATAGGTAGTCCTCCACTTATGACCAAAATCAGCCCAAAATGTATGTGGCTAAATGAAACATGTGTTAAGGGATCTTTTGCCCCCTTTTTGCCCCCTTCCTTGCTTGCCACCGTTGATAAGTGAATCACTGTGGATGTTCAAGTCAGTCACCTGGTTGTTAAGCGAACCTGGCTTCGTTGAGCTCGCTTGTCGGATGGCCGCAAAAGGGGATCGTGTAACCCTGGGGACACTGCAACGGTCATAAATATGAGTCAGTGGGCAAGCGCCTGGATTTTGATCATATGGCCATGGAGAGACAGGTGGTCCTCGACTTACAACAGTGACCATTTAGTGACCATTAAAAGTTAGAGTGGGAGTGAAAAAAAAGTCACTTATGACCGTTTTCACACTTCTCCAAGGTCACGTGATCCAAGATCCAGATGTTGGCCCGAATTTGGATCACGTAACTGTGGAGATACTTCCATCCATGGTCATTAAGGGAGGACTGGTTTTAAGTCACTTTTTTGAAACTTTGAACGGTTGCTACATCAGAATCGGAACAGAGCTAGAAGGGACCTTGGAGGTCTTCTAGTCCAGTCCCCTGTTCAAGCAGAAGATCCTATCCCATTTCAGACAAGTGACTGTCCAGTCTCTTCTTAAAAATGTCCAGTGATGAAGCAGCCACAACCTCTGGTGGCAGGCTGTTCCACTGGTTAATTGTCCTCCCCTCTTAGGAAGTTTCTCCTCAATTCCATTTTGCTTCTCTCCTTGATTCATTTCCATCTGTTTTTTCTTGTAAGTGGAAGACTACCCGTCTGCTGCTTGAGGCAGGGGGGGTTAGACTAGAAGACCTCCCAAGGCCCCTTCGAACTCTGGCTACGTGGATCCAGAGCTTTTCCTGGAAGCTGTTATTCCCAAAAGAGAGGAGAACATTATTAAACCATCAACCACAGCCAGAAATTAGCAAGCAATGCTGCTACTCAGTGCTTCTAACTTGTGTTCTGCAAATAAATTCCAGATATATTAGCCTTCAATTTCCATTCATCGCCAACCAGGGAGCAAGGAACAATGGTTTAAAAAAACAGAAAGGAATGCATTCTTGGCTAGAGTCAGTCAGTCTGTTTCAGCAAACGAGGACGAATTATTGCCTGGAAAAACATCCCAAACTGCCTTTTGCAAACTGCAAACTATTTTGGGATAATCCAATTGTTGTTCCCTTTATTTCAGTGGAGGGGAGGGGGGAAATCTTCCCCATCTGCTGCAAAGGAAGTTGCCCCTTTCCCCTCTAGGCTTGCAACTAGGCTCACTTACTAGAGCCACCTGTCCTTTAGAGTGTTATGTCCCACTGTCGAAAAGGGTTGTCGATTTATCACAGGCCACTGGCACATAGACTAGTGTCAGGATTCAAAAACAACTTCTCCCGGTTCTGTCTGCATGCCTTGATGGGCCTGGATTGATGGGCGTGGCTTGTTGGGCGTGGCTTGTTGGGCGTGGCTTGTTGGGCGTGGCAGGGGAAGGATACTGCAAAATCCCCATTCCCTCCCGATCAGCTGTGACTCGGGAGGCAGATAATAGATGGGGGCAGGGCCAGCCAGAGGTGGCATTTACCAATTCTACCAACTCCTGAAAATTTCCACTATCGGTTCTCCAGAACTGGTCAGAACCTCCTGAATACCATCTCTGACCTAAATGGAGGCCTTTGAACTCTGGTGCTTTAGAAAAAGACTCCTGCATTGAGTCCCTTGGACTGCAAGGCCATCCAACCGGTCAGTCCTAGAAGAGATCAACCCTGGCTGCTCCTTAGAAGGCCAGATCCTGAAGAGGAAACTCAAAGACTTCGGCCACCTAAGGAGAAGGAAGAAGGATTCCCTGGAGAAGAGCCTCGTGCTGGGAACGATGGAGGGCAAAAGAAGAAGACGGGGACGAAAGAGAAGGAGGAGGCTGGATGGAGTCACCGAAGCAGTAGGTGTGAGCTTCAATGGAGAAGACCTGAGAAGTTCTGCAGAACATGTCCCTCACCATCTTCTTGCTCGACTCTCAATGCAAGGGATGGAAGAGTCCCTGGTACAGTTTGTTCCTCCCCGAATTGAAGAACCAGATGTTGAAACGTTGGATTCATCCCAAATGAAAAGTGGCAAGTCAAAAACTTAAATGGGGGAGGATTCCCTCCCAAAAAATCTTCTCCTGCGCATTTTTCTTTCCTATTTCTGCCCCCCCCCCCTTTGTCCTCATGGGATTGTTTCAAAGAAAATGTTGTCAACAAAAGCCGCTTTGTCTCATTTACCCCAGGTTTTCTGGTCTCTAAGGCTTTGAACGTTTCTGCCGATCAAAGCATCTAATGATGGACATCTGTGCCCATCATTCTCCAAGACAGAACAAAGTCTGTAGCGTTGTGTTAAAAGTTCATATTCTGTGCCCATTTCTCCTCCAACTGCTGGCATCCCTCAAATGAATCTCTCTTTCCATGATGGTGAATCTATGGCCATTAAGTGAATCCAGGTTTCCCCATTTAATTCGCTTGTCAGAACGTCGCAAAAGGGGATCACATGAGCCCAGGACACAGCAACCGTCGTAAATATGAACCTGTTGCTGAGCATTTGACTATTTTGATCACGTGACGCCGGGGAAACGATGCGATGGTCGTTAAGTGTGAGGAACAGTCCTAAGTCACGTGCTTCGGTGCCATTGTAACATTGAATGGTTGCTAAATGAACTCTTGTAAGTCTAGGAATACCTGTATGTAGAATTAGAGCAGTTGATCCACAGAAGAACAGAATTGGAAGGGACCTTAGAGGTCTTCTAGTCCAACCCCCTGCTCAGTCAGGAAATCCTATGCCATTCCAGACAAATAGTTGTCTGAATCTCTTCTTAAAACTTCCAGCATTGGAGTGCCCACCACAGAATAACAGAATAGCACAGTTGGAAGGGACCTTAGAGGTCTTCTAGTCCAACCCGCCTATGTCATTTCAGACAAATCTTTTCCAGTCTTTTCTTAATACTCTCCTGTGTCTACAAAAAATAAAATTGGCCACAGCTGGTGAAATAAATTCACCCTTCAGAGAGGTTTCCTTCTTCTACACGTCTTTCCTACTTAGGAGCACAAGTATTCCTCGACTTACGATCCCCATCGAGTCCAAGTGCTTCCGTCGCTAAGCGAGACGCTAGCGAAATGAGTTTCGCCTCCGTGGTGCGACCTTCCTCGCCACCGTTGCGTAAGTGAACGCGGGGGTCACGCGATAGCCTTATGCAAGCTTCCCAGCCCGCTTCCGACAAGCAAACGCAATGGAGGAAGAGGGATTCGCTTAATGACCATACTGCTCACTTAACGACGGCAGCAATTCGGTTGACAACCGTGGGGAAAAAAAAGATGATAAAATTGGGCACCAATCACTGAATAGCAGCCTTGTTCTGCAATGAAATGTTGGTCACCGCTGTCGCCGTTAAGTCGTGGACTGCCTAGACATGACGTACATTTTACTTCACTGAGTAGCCGTGGGTATCTGTGAAACTCCTCAGAACTGGGTCCCCAACATCTTTCCACATTAAACAAGATGCCATGAGCTCCAGACCAAACTTCTCCCTGACATGTTACCTTTCTACAATTTTTTTTTCCTCCTTCGTTCAACTCTGTGTGATTCCTCAGAAACTTGGACAAATCCTTGCCGTTTTCTTCTTGCACGGTGGTCTTTCAGGCAAAGCTCGCCATTGCTTCCTTCCGAGGGCTAAGAGAGAGCGTCTGGCTAGCCCAAGGTCACCCAGCTGGCTGTGTGCCCAAGGCAGGACTAGAACACAGGGTCTCCTAGTTTCTAACCCGATTCTTAACCACTACGCTGGGGGTCGGTAACCTGCGGCTCTGGAGCTGCATGTGGCTCTTTCAACCCTCTGCTGCGGCTTCTTGTCGCCAGTCGGCTCCACAATTGGTAGGGCTTTCGGTTAAGATAGGTAGAGGAAAAAGGACGTCGCACTAGGAGGAGACTCTATGGTGGGGGAACCGGACTTCCGGTCAGCAGAGGAAAAAGGATGCCGTACTAGGAGGAGACTCTATGGTGGGGGGAAACCGGAACCGGTCAGCAGAGGAAAAAGGATGCCATACTAGGAGGAGACTCTATGGTGGGGGAACCGGACTTACGGTCAGCAGAGGAAAAAGGATGCCGTACTAGGAGGAGACTCTATGGTGGGGGAACCAGATTTCTGGTCGGCAGAGGAAAAAGGATGCCACACTAGGAGGAGACTCTATGGTGGGAGAACCGGACTTCCAGTCAGCTCCAGAATTGAATGGGGGGCTTCTGGTTAGGACCTTTGTGGCTCTTTGAAGGTTTGTTGCCAACCCCTGCACTACACCAATCTGGTTCTCAGTTTCCCATCTACATCCTGCAAAAAAAATACTCAGAAAAACAGCCCATTTGAATCTGAAATGAAATAGTCACCACCCTTTTAATCCACATCTTAATTAATTAATTAATTATTAAATTTTTCGGCTGCCCGTCATCCCACAGGCTCCAGGCGGGCTTATAACATTAAAAAGATAAAATTATACAAAACGTTCTTGGTGATGTGAATTTAAAAAAAATCTATTAAATAATGCTACATCGTCGATTTAAAAAACAAGCGAATATCACCTAACCACCGTTTAAGGGGAAAGTTAAGTGCCTAGATCTCATGGTTCAAGGGTAAAAATAATAATAATTCAGCAGCTAAAACGTGTGCCGTTTGGGGTGGGGTGTGGTGGGGCCCCTGCAAGCAGAAATAAAAATCTCATTTTTGCCCTTGTGTTTAGAAGAGTGACCAAGGAGAATATAGACGCAGGCAAGCTTAAGGAAAGCTGACCTTGCTAAAATTCATTTTTTTCTATAACCTTTTTTTTTTAAGTGCTATCTTCAATTTTACGCCCCCAAGGGATACGAAGGTGGACCAAATAGTACGAAAAGAAAAAAAAATCTTATTTATATGAATTGGATCCTTCAGGCAGGATGGGGTGAGTCCAGGAGTTGGATTCAGCCGGTTTGCATCAGTTTGGGGCGAACCGGATGTTAATTTTGCCAGCTGTACAATTTAAGATTTGTGGACTTCAGTCCCACAACTGCTCAGCCAGCTCAACAATTTTTAAGACCCATGGACTTCCGCTCCCAGAATTCCCCAGTCAATTCCGCTGGCTGCGGAATTCTGGGAGTTGAAGTCCGCACATCTTAAATTTGCCAAATTTCAACAACAAGAGTTTGGCCCAGGTCTTAATCTGCAGGCCTATAAAATTGGCCACTCTGCAGACTTCACAATTCCAATTTAATTCCCTTTTCAGCCTCTTGGGATTACAAGTCCCATCCTCCCTGACATGGAGTCAAGTCAAAGGGAAAAAACATCTAACCATGCTGGGGAACACTACCACCTCTTCCAACCCTCTTTCCAGGAATTTTGGCATTTCTATATAAGGTCTGTGGTCGTTCTTCAATTCTTCCTAACCTCACGTATTTAACCACAAAAATATTGCTTGTTGCTAATGAACTCCTGTATTCTCCCAGGGGCTTGGAGAACTCTTGGCTTCTGCACCAAAATGCTGCTTACGGTGTTACAGCATGGATTAAACTGTCTTTTAATCTATGTATTTTAATGGGCATAAAAAGGAGGGAGGGAGCTGAGAGAAGAGAGGGAGGGAGAGAAGGAAGGGAAGAAAGAAGGGAGATAAGAGAAGGAAGGAGAGAAGGGAGATGAGAGAAGGAAGAAAGAAGAAGGAAGGAAAGAAGGAAAATGAGAGAAGGAAGGAAGGAAAGAGAAGAAAGGAGAGAATGGAGAACAGAGAAGAAAGGAAGGAAGATGATAGAAGGAAGAAAGGGAGATTAGGGAAGGGAGAAGGAAGATGAGAGAAGGAAGGAGAGAAGGAAAGAGAAGGGAGGAGAGAAGGGAAATGAGGGAAGGGAGGAGGGAAGGAAAGAGAAGGAAGGAGAGAAGGGAGATGAAAGAAGGAAGGAGAAGGAAGGAAAGAAGGAAAATGAGACAAGGAAGGAAAGAGAAGATAGGAGAGAACAGAGAACAGAGAAGAAAGGAAGAAAGATGATAGAAAGAAGGAAGAAAGGGAGATTAGGGAAGGGAGAAGGAAGATGAGAGAAGGAAGGAGAGAAGGAAAGAGAAGGGAGGAGAGAAGGGAAATGAGGGAAGGAAGGAAAGAAGGAAGAAGAGAAGGAAGGAGAGAAGGAAGGGAGATGAAGGAAGGAAGGAGAGAAGGAAGGGAGATGAAGGAAGGAAGGAAGAAGGAAGGGAGATGAGGGAAGGAAAGTAAAGAAGGAGGTAAAGTAAAGAAGGAAGGAAGGAAGAAGGAAAGATGAGGGAAGGAAGGCAGAAAGGAAGGAAAGGAAGAAGGAAGAAGAGAAGGAACGAGGGAAGGAAGGAAGGAAGGTGCAAAACATTCCATGACACACCGTCTCCGACCCCCCAACACACAAACACACCCAAAGGAACATCCTTTTCAAATCACTCCAAATCACAGCTAACGCGGGAGAAAGCTTAGCGGGCCTTTCGGTTTGTTTATCTGGAAGGAACTGATTCGCTCTCGTTGAAGCGTTACATTTCTATCAAAAGCATGTGCTCCTCTCCCTTTAGATCACTTTCTCCTGTCTACATAATTCAGGACCATATGCCTGGGAGGGGGAGGAAAAGAACACGGAGGAGGAAAAAGCAGAATATCAACAGTCAGTTTCGCTTGAAGCTTAACTCAGACACAAACACGTTCGCCCTCCCTCGGAGCCCGACACACAGAGGGCCGGCCTTCCTCTCCGTCTGGATTCACAAGTCTTCCTCGAAAGGAGCAGGAAAACCAGGGGAAATAATAAGGATAGGATAGAATAAGGAATGGAAGGGAATGGAATGGAATGGAATAGAATAGAATAGAATGTGGAATGGAATGGAATAGAATAGAATAGAATAGAATATGGAAGGGAATGGAATGGAATGGAATAGAATAGAATAGAATAGAATAGAATAGAATAGAATAGAATATGGAAGGGAATGGAATAGAATAGAATAGAATAGAATAGAATGTGGAAGGGAATGGAATGGAATAGAATAGAATAGAATAGAATGTGGAAGGGAATGGAATGGAATGGAATGGAATAGAATAGAATAGAATAGAATAGAATAGAATAGAATAGAATAGAATAGAATAGAATATGGAATGGAATGGAATGGAATGGAAGGGAATGGAATAGAATAGAATAGAATAGAATAGAATGTGGAATGGAATAGAATAGAATAGAATAGAATAGAATAGAATGTGGAATGGAATGGAATAGAATAGAATAGAATATGGAAGGGAATGGAATGGAATGGAATGGAATAGAATAGAATAGAATAGAATAGAATAGAATAGAATATGGAAGGGAATGGAATGGAATGGAATAGAATAGAATAGAATGTGGAAGGGAATGGAATGGAATAGAATAGAATAGAATAGAATATGGAATGGAATGGAATAGAATAGAATAGAATAGAATATGGAAGGGAATGGAATGGAATAGAATAGAATAGAATAGAATAGAATATGGAAGGGAATGGAATGGAATGGAATAGAATAGAATAGAATAAGGAATGGAATGGAAGGGAATGGAATGGAATAGAATAGAATAGAATAGAATAGAATATGGAATGGAATGGAATGGAATGGAATAGAATAGAATAGAATAAGGAATGGAATGGAAGGGAATGGAATGGAATAGAATAGAATAGAATAGAATAGAATATGGAATGGAATGGAATAGAATAGAATAGAATATGGAATGGAATAGAATAGAATAGAATAGAATAGAATAAGGAATGTAATGGAATAGAATAGAATAAGGAATGGAATGGAATAGAATAGAATAGAATATGGAATGGAATGGAATGGAATGGAATAGAATAGAATAGAATAGAATAGAATAGAATAGAATAGAATAGAATAGAATAGAATAGAATATGGAAGGGAAGGGAAGGGAAGGGAAGGGAAGAGAATATGGAAGGGAAGGGAAAAGAAGAGAAGGGAAGGGAAGAAAGGAAGAGAAGAGGAGAGGAGAGGAGAGGAGAGAAGAGAAGAGAAAATAGGAATAGAAGAGAATGCAGAATATAATGCAGGGCAGGACAGGAGTTGGAAGGGACCTTGGAGGTCTTCTAGTCCAACCCCCTGCCGAGGCAGGAAACCCTACACCATTTCAGACAAATGGCTATCCAACATCATCTTAAAGACTTCCAGTGTTGGGGCATTCACAACCTCTGGAGGCAACTTCTGTTCCACTGATTAATTGTTCTGACTGTCAGGAAATTCCTCCTCAGTTCTAAGTTGCTTCTCTCCTTGATTAGTTTCCACCCATTGCTTCTTGTTCTACTCTCAGGTGCCTTGGAGAATAGTTTGACTCCCTCTTCTTTGTGGCAACCCTTGAGATATTGGAACGCTGCTATCGTGTCTCCCCTGGTCCTTCTTTTCATTAAACTAGACATACCTAATTCCAGAGTTCTGTGCTCTTAAGCTAGTCCTCGGTGTACAACCTCAACCGAGCCCCAAATTTATGGTGCTATGTGAAACAAGTGAGTTTTGACCCCATAATAAGAGTCGGAATGGACTGCAGTGGTCCTCTAGTCCACCCCCCTGCTCGATCACAAGCCCCTGCATTGTTCCAGACAAATGCCACAGGTCTTAAGTGAATCACTGCGGTTGCTAAGGGAGCCCCCTGGTTGTTAAGTGAATCTGGCTTCCTCATTGACTTGGTGCGCCAGAAGGTCGCAAAAGGGGATCGTGTGACTCCTGGAACACTGCAGCCGTCATAAATATGAATCAGTTGCTAAGCATCCGAATGTAGATCCTGTGAGCACAGGGACGCTGGAACCATCCTAAGTGTGAAAAACACAAGCCGCTTCTTTTCAGCGCCGTTGCAATGTTGAGGACTACCTGTATTAATAGCAATAGCAGTTAGACTTATATACCGCTTCATAGGGCTTTCAGCCCTCTCTAAGCGGTTTACAGAGTCAGCATATCGCCCCCAACAACAATCTGGGTCCTCATTTTACCCACCTCGGAAGGATGGAAGGCTGAGTCAACCCTGAGCCGGTGAGATTTGAACAGCAGAACTGCAGAACTGCAGTCAGCTGAAGTAGCCTGCAGTGCTGCATTTAACCACTGCGCCACCTCGGCTCTTATTAACTCGAGGACTACCTGTATTAACTAGCCCAAAGGTGTTTTTTTTTTTTCAAGAGGCCACTGAATTTTCTGTTTTTTTCTTTGAGGACGTTTCCCTTCTCCGCCAAGAAGCTTCTTCAGCTTCTGACTAGATGGTGGGGAATGGAAGTTAGAGTTGAAGAAGCTTCTGGGATAAGAAGTGAAACACCTTCAAAAGAAAAAAAAACCCAGAAACTCCAGTTGCCTCTTGAAAAAGCCCTTTTGGGACAACCGGGGCCTGGAAGACTAAGAATCTGCGTAGACATTTAGCTGGGCCATTCACTGAATAAATTAATTAATTGATTAGTTATTTCGGGTACATACTCAGCGTGACCCGTCAAAACCGCGCTCGACTAAGCCGCGCCTGATTAAACCGCGTCGCTGATGTCATCAACAGGGCGACAACAGCCAGCGCGGAGAAAGAAGGGCGCTTTAAATAGCGCTTTGAAAGCAAGCCGATTCAACTTAAGGTAAGGGTTAGGTTTAGGGTTAGGTTTAGGGTTAGCTTTAGGGTTAGGTTAAGAGTTAGGTTAAGGGTTAGGGTTAGGGTTAGGGTTAGGGTTAGGGTTAGGTTAAGGGTTAGGATTAGGTTTAGGGTTAGGATTAGGGTTAGGTTTAGGTTTAGGGTTAGGGTTAGGATTAGGTTTAGGGTTAGGTTTAAGGTTAGGTTAGGGTTAGGGTTAGGGTTAGGTTAAGGGTTAGGTTAAGGGTTAGGTTAAGGGTTAGGGTTATGCTTAGGGTTAGGTTAAGGGTTAGGATTAGGTTTAGGGTTAAGTTAAGGGTTAGGTTAAGGGTTAGGGTTAGGGTTAGGGTTAGGGTTAGATTAAGGGTTAGGGTTAGGTTTAGGGTTAGGATTAGGTTTAGGGTTAGGATTAGGTTTAGGGTTAGGATTAGGTTTAGGGTTAGGTTAAGGGTTAGGGTTAGGGTTAGGTTTAGGGTTAGGTTAAGGGTTAGGATTAGGTTTAGGGTTAAGTTAAGGGTTAGGTTAAGGGTTAGGTTTAGGGTTAGGTTTAGGGTTAGGTTTAGGATTAAGATGAGGTTTAGGGGGGTTAGGTTTAGGTTTAGGGGTTAATTTTAGGTTTAGCGTTTACAGCGTGCTTCTGTCTCCGCGCTGTTGTCGCCCTGTTGATGACGTCAGCTACGCGGTTTCGTCGAGCGCAGTTTCGTCGAGCGTGGTTTTGTGGTGGAACCCATACTCAGCAGTGAGGGGGGCTGGAATCTTGGTGGGTAGGGTCTTGCCACAAAGCTCCTTCTCCAAAAATTATTGTTTGCTTATTGAATTTGCATCTGGCCTTTATATTTTTAAAAATAATTAGAGGCTGCGAACATACCTAATGCTCCTTCCTCCTCCTCTTTTCTCCACAGCAACCCTGCGAGGTAGACTGGGATGAGTGAGAGGGATGGGCCCAAAATTTCATGCCTAAATCGGGACTAGAATTCACAGTCTCCTGGTGACTGCCCCAAAGTCACCCAGTTGACTTTCATGCCTAAAATGGCACTAGAACTCACTGTTTCCTGGTGACTGCCCCAAAGTCACCCAGTTGACTTTTATGCCTAAAATAGCACTAGAACTCACCGTCTCCTGGTGATTGCCCCAAAGTCACCCAGTCAGCTTTCATGCCTAAAACAGGACTAGAATTCACCGTCTCCTGGTGTTTCGCCCAAAGTTACCCAACCAGCTTTCATGTCTAAGGTAGCACTAGAACTCACAGACTCTTAGTGATTGACCCAGTCAGCTTTCATGCCTAAAACAGGACTAGAATTCACCATCTCCTGGTGACTGGCCCAAAGTCACCCAGTTGGCTTTTATGCCTAAATTGGGATTAGAATTCACCATCTCTTGGTGATTGGCCCAAAGTCACCCACCCAGATTTCATGCTTAAGATTGGACTAGAATTCACTGCCACCTGGTGATTGGCCCAATCACCCAGTTGACTTTCATGCCTAAAATGGGACTAGAATTCACTGCCACCTGGTGACTGGCCCAATCCCCCAGTTGGCTTTCATGCCCAAGATGGGACTAGAATTCACTGGCACCAGGTGATTGGCCCAATCACCCAGTTGACTTTCATGCCTAAGATGGCACTAGAATTCATCGCCACCTGGCGACTGGCCCAATCACCCTTTGACTTTCATGCCTAAGATGGCACTAGAATTCACTGCCACCTGGTGACTGGCCCAATCCTCCAGTTGGCTTTCATGCCTAAAATGGGACTAGAATTCACCGCCACCTGGTGATTGGCCCAAAGTCACCCAAAAGTGTGCATTTTACAAATGCCACCCAGTCAGCTTTCATGCCTACAATGGGACTAGCACTCACCGCCACCTAGTGATTGGCCCAAAGTCACCCAGCTGGCTTTTACATCTACAATGGGACTAGAATTCACAATTTCCTGATTTCCAGCCTGCTGCCTTAGCCGCTAGAGTCCAAAACCGCCTCGATTCCCCTAAACCAGCCAAAAAAACTAGGGAGCAGCGGTACCCGGATAGCTGCATTCACACAACGCGTTAAAGGCCAAACCCAGGTTCAGCTCAACACGAGGGCTGCATTGACAGAGGATGCAGGATAAAATAGCTTGCCCATGGCTCCATCCTGGCTCAGCTGCAGATGCCCCTATGGGGAAGCCCAACTAGGCCAGGGGTCTCCAAATGGGGCTGCTTTAAGATTTGTGGACTTCAAGTCCCAGAATTCCTCAGCCAGCATTGCTGAGGAATTCTGGGAGGCTGAGGAATTCTGGGACTTGAAGTCCACAAATCTTAAAAGTGGCCAGGAGACTAGTTCACAGGGTCCTTAAGTGAATCCAGCATTGGCTTTGCCTTTGGGATGGTCACAAATGAAGAGCACATGATCCAGAGATGCTGCAATGGTCAGAAGGACACGCTGTTTGCCTAGAATCCAAATTCTGACCACGCAGGGATTCTCTGACTGTCATAAGTGGGAGAACCAGGGGTGAGTTCCTGCTAGTTCTAAGCTCTTCTATAGAAGAGGTTCCATAAATCTACAGTGCCATTTAGAACCGGTTCCAGCTCCCTCCCCCTGCCCATCTGCACATCATCAAGATGAAGAGCAAGAGGAGGAATTCTGGGAGTTGAAGTCCATAAGTCTTAAAGCTGTCAAGTTTGAACACCCCTAGGTTTTTTTTCCTAAAGGGTTAGGGGTGCAAGGGTCTTGGAACTTGACAGCTTTAAGACTTGCACATTTCAATGCCAGAGTTCCTGAGCCAACATGACTGGAGGAGGAATTCTGGGAGTTGAAGTCCACAAGTCTTAAAGCTGTCAAGTTTGAACACCCCTGGGTTTTTTTTTTCTAAAGGGTTAGGGTTGCAAGGGTCTTGGAACTTGACAGATTTAAGACTTGTGTGCTTCAAATGCCAGAGTTTCTGAGCCAACATTTTGGTTGCTAAGCA